>NW_024537749.1:0-54699 GCF_016628075.1 Suillus paluster | reverse complement strand
AACAAATCGCCTCAAATGCAAGCTCCTTGGCTACTCATACTATACCTACATCCTATACCTGTCAATAACCTCCAACACTGTGACAGCCCATCATGATAGGGCACCGCGTCTTAGCACTTGCCCTTGTTTGTAGGGGTATATAAACACAGAGATTCTCTATATCTCTCAATGGCTGTTATCAATCATGATATTGCTCAAGGTTCTCTACTCTTGGTGAGTGAAGTCCATCAAGACCTGTCATCCGAGTCTGTGGTTGAAGGCAGTTTGTTAGTCCTCCATTCCAAGTCTGTTCTAGATGGACTTGCATGATTGCAACACGCATAACAGGGTCACCTGCAAGACTACCCATGCACAGATGGGTTTATCTCAGGCTGGTGATGGTTTATATATTTGTGAGGTGTGTTTTTGTTCTATTTTGCAACGGACAAAGATGCTATAACAATGATCTGCTGCACTTAGGTTCACGACAAGTGCACTAAAGAGTGGTACGGGATCCTCAGACAGCCAGAAAAAGGGCAAAAAACTGGTGCTGAGTAGTTTGGCCCCAAAGGAGCATCCAGCTGTCAAATGGACATGGAAGTGCCTGGTGATGGATTTAGTAACCTTGGCGAAAATTAGTTTCACGAAGTTTGAGTTGTTTTCCTTTACCATGATGCACTGGCATGTGACCGTGTTAGAGCAAGATGTTTTTGTAAAATGGTTTACTGTCAAAAATGTGATCGGGGAGCAGTGAGTTAATATGTTTCTATTATTCGAACGCTCACTCAGATCCATTGTTGTATGGACTAGTTAATGCCTTCCAGGAATCTAAGTTTTTACAACAAGGGCATTGAGCCCTGTCTGGATGTTGCTTAATGCCTCATCAGAAGAGCAAACTGCTGTAGGTGATGAACTGGGTGTTAGGCACAGGCAGACTGGACTGTGAATTGTGGGGTATGAGACGGGAAAGCAGGACATGTGAGTTTTTTCACCAATCTTTAACTACTTCTAACTTAGAACATAAAGAACAGCCTGCCACACTCACTCATGACCATTGAGTGGGAGGACACCTTTGCCAGCGTCTACTTGAAGGACAACCCGCAGTTGTTGTTCTCTATATGTCGCTTTGAGATCCTCATCTTGCCCAAGATTAGGACGATGGATGGCAAGCAGTTCTTGTTGAAGACGCTGTATGGAATCTCACCAACGAACAGACTTGGTTTCCTCATTCATTCTGTCTATGTAATTCTTAAACCGTTCCTCAGGAAAGGCGCCCCCTAGCGCTCTCGGCTGCATATGTAAATATGAGTCTGTCTCGTTTTTAGCTGATCTGCTTCGTTTACCAGCATGAGAACAGGTCATGGGAGTTCTAGAGAGCGAGACGGGTTGTTGTCTTTCAATCCTCTTGCTGTGCAACAATTTATTGTTGCATCAATATCCTGGTGAGCCCAAGGGCCAATTCACGACTATGAAGGCTACTAACAATAAGCCTGAACTCCACCCCACACGCAAAGTAGCCCCAAGTTGCCACCATTAACAGAAATGATCATCACTCTCACGTCTCAAATTTATTGTCGGATCAATCCTCCTGATTGCTTTTCCTGGTCTCGCCAAGACAAATCCACGGACTTCATGGCGTAGGCCTGCAGGCGCTTGCGTACAATGCGCCCGCTCACTTCCTGTGCAGAATTTTTTTTTGGAAGAAACTATCGGCAGGACTTGACGTTGGACATTAATTCCAAAATGTCTGTCAGTGCTCTCGCTGCCCAGACATAGGAAATGGGACAGAATTTGGATATGGGTATTTGTGTAAGTACAGTGTATGGATCCGAAGCATGCAGCTATTTCTCAGTTCGAACTATTAGAACTTTTGTCTGTCATATACCTGATCTGACCACTCCAATATTGATATCCACTCCACTTTCCGACCCCCTCTGCTCCATCCATCCTCCGCTCTGTCCAATCACAAGTCTGCATTCCACCCCTACACTTCCGCTCAACCGCTCAACCGGTCCCCTTCCATAACCTCTCCATTCAACTGGACCTCTTTCCCCTTTTAGATATACAGTGGCTCAAAAAACTGTCCGCATGTTTGTGCTATTTTCACTATCTACATTATTGTATATGAATGGACAGGTAGACCAAGGTTATGCTAGTGGGGTACTCTGTAGTACTCCCTTGGGGCATGAATGTGAGCCCTTGACCGTGGGAATCCATGGTAATGTGGTGGCGCTATAGGCCTTAAAAAATGATGACTCATGTGGACAGTTTTTTGACCCAAGTATTTTACACAGATAATTAGCTGTTCTAGTATTTTGTGTGACCTCCCTTGCCCTTAATTCCTGCCTCTATCCTTCTAGGCATACTTTCAATCAATTTCTGACAATCCTCTGCTGTAATCTTTCCCCACTCCACTGTAACTCTCTCCTATAACTCCCACACTCCTTTAGGAGGGTGTTCATAGGCTAAAAGCTTCTTCTTGAGTACTCCCCAGAGGTGTTCAATGACATTGACATCAGGGGATTGTGCTGGCCAGCCAAGGAGGTGAATATTTTGCTCTTCAAACCATTCTCTGGCTCTTCTGCATGTATACTTTGGATCATTATCCTGTTGTAAAATAATGTCTTCTTCATCAATTCCTGATTCTGCCATGGTAGGCAGCAAGTGGTGGTTGAGGATGTCCACATACTGCTCAGCATCCATCCTCCCCACAACTTCTGCAAGCATTCCCACACTATTCCACCCCATAGTTCCCCATACCATTAGAGAACCTCCTCCAAACTTGAGAGTTCCATTAATCTCTCTGTCTGTAAGAGGGCCCCCCTTCTTTTTCCACACATATACCTTCCCATCTGACCCAATTCTATTGATTTTAGTCTCATCAGACCATATGACCCGCTTCCAGTCCTCTACAGTCCAGTTTTGATGGGCTAGGGCAAAGGCTAGTCTTCTCTTCCTATGAGTGATGGAAAGAAGAGGCTTTTTCTTCTTTATTACAGCCCTAAGATTGGCTTCCTTAAGGACATTCCTCACTGTTTGTGAAGAAACTGGAGTAGGGATGATGGAATTGATATGATGAGTGACTTGGACAGCATTATCAGCCTTTTCTGTGGTGATATGTTGGATAATGACCCTCCTATCAGTAGAGGTGAGTTTGGATGGACAACCTCCACCGGAGTTTTCCTTGTCTGGGTGACATTCTTTGATGAGCTTAGCTACAGTAGACTTGCATACACTAGTTCTAGAGGCTATTTGATGAGTGGAGAGGCCAGTAGTAGACAGAGAAAGGATATTAACCCTTTGAGCAGAGGAGATGGTTTTCATGGTGATTATGACTATGATATATGGGACACACTTCATTATATACTTAGCAATAGGTTTAATAATGTCATAATGACACCACTTCATAATTTATTTAATAGTGGCATGACTTTATGGTGTCATAACTAATGATTTATATAATTTTAATCTAGGGTCAAAAAACTGTCCGCATGAGTCATCATTTTGTAAGGCCTATAGCACCACGACATTACCATGGATTCCCACGGGCAAGGGCTCAAATTTACGCCCCAAGGGAGTACTACAGAGTACCCCACTAGCATAACCTTGGTCTACCTGTCCATTCATATACAATAATGTAAATAGTGAAAATAGCACAAACATGTGGACAGTTTTTTGAGCCACTGTATACTTTCCCCTTCAGTACATACAGTGGCTCAAAAAACTGTCTGCATGTTTTCACATTTTTCACTATCTATGATATTGTATGAGAATATACAAACACATCAAGGACATGCTGGTACGATATTGTAGTACTACTTCAGGGCTTTCAATTGAGCACTATGGTGTGGGAATCAGTTGAGATATGGTGGAGATATGAGGCTTACAAAATGATGACTCATGTGGACAGTTTTTTGACTCAAGTATTTTACAGTGATAATCAGGTATTTTAGTACATTGTGTGACCTCCCTTGGCTTTAATTACTGCCTCTATCCTTCTAGGCATACTCTCAATTAATTTCTGGCAATATTCTGCCATAATCCTTCCCTGTTCCACTGCTACTCTCTCGCATAGCTCCCATACTCATTTAGGGGGGTTTCAGAGGCTTGAAGCTTCTTCTTGAGTGTTCCCCAGAGATGTTCAATGACATTGACATCAGGGGACTGTGCTGGTCAGTAAAGAACATTGATATTATGTTCTTCAAACCATTTTCTGGCTCTCCTAGATGTGTGCTTGGGATCATTATCCTGTTGGAAAATGATGTCTTCTTCATCAATCCCTGATTCAGCTATGCTAGGCAGCAAGTGGTCATTTAGAATGTCCACATACTGCTTAACATCCATCCTCCCCTCAACGTCAGCAAGCATACCCACACCATTCCATCCCATACAGCCCCATACCATTAGAGAACCTCCTCCACATTTGACAGTCTCACTAACATCTCTGTCTGTTAGAGAATCCCCCTTCTTTTTCCATACATATACCTTCCCATCTGACCCAATCCTATTGATTTTGGTCTCATATGACCATATACCAAGCCAAATGTAGTCTTCTCTGTCTATGTTTGATAGAGAGAAGAGGCATTTCTTCTTTGTTACTGCCTTGAGATGAACTGCCTTGAGAACATCCCTCACAGTTTGTGAAGAGACAGTGGTGGTGATGGTGGAATTGATATAATAGGTGGCTTGGACAGCATTATCAGCCTTTCCTGTAGTGATATGTTGGATGATAGCCCTCTTATTGTTACGCAAAACCTCTCGGATGAGATCCGGCAGCGCTAAACCTGCAAGGGGTGTTCTAAGCGTGGCCTTCGGCACTAGCCCAGCAAGGAGCTTGCCTGCGCTAAGTCTGAGTAAGGGTTGAGGCCCTTACTTGCATAGAGTTGATTGGGGTTTCTTGAGGATACAATCCACGAGATGGAGTTCAACTCAAGAGTATCGTCTCAAGAGAAGATGGTTCTTTGTACAGAGGGAGTTCTCTTAGACAAGAGAAGTTCAAACCCAACGACAAGATCAGATGAGAACCGAGTAGATTCAAGTTAGAGAATCTAGTTACATGAGAAGTGATATATATATGTACATAAAGTGATGTACCAGTGGAACGGTAAGGGTACAGGGTAAGCGGAGGCAATACCGATGTAGTGGTAAGGGTCAAGGGTTGTGTGAGTCATAAGTGTAAAGAAGTAAGAAGTACCGGTTGAACGGTAAGGGCAAAGGGCATGGGGAATCCCCATCAATGAGAGAACCAAAACAGTGGATAGGGCATAGGGTTCGGTAGAAGCCGGGGCTTCTCTGATCTAGGGGTAGAAGCGAGAGCTTCTCGTGTTTCAGAACAACAGGATCAAAAGAAAGAAATGGAAATAGAATCGTAACCATGGTCCAGGTCTAGACGAGTCCGAAGAATGAAATGACGCGTAACGCTCATGTTACTGTAACACTTATTAGTAGAGATGGACATCCTCCACAAGAGTTTTTCTTGTCCAGGTGGCTTTCTTTGATAAACTTGGCCATAGTATACTTGCATACCTCAGTTCTAGAGGAAATTTGATGAACAGAGAGGCCAGCATAGGACAAAGAGAGGATATTGTCCCTTTGAGCAGAGGAGATGGCTTTCACATCAGGAAAATGTGGTAAGGCTATATAGACAACCATAGCACTATATACTGCTATACAGACTCCATAGCACTATAGCTTGTATAGCCAAGTGCCCAATTGTGCAGGCTTACTACACCAGTATATAGTGCTATATAGTGTTATGCAGAGCAATGTAACTATATACTACTATGATATGTATCTAATGTTAAGCAAATTTCAAGCTATACCAGACTATACCTGACTATACAATGTCTATATCTTGGTATACTTGGTGAAAAGTTTGTCTATCATGTGCTTTATAGCTTTATAAAGAGGCATATATTCATATTGCATGAGATATAGAAAGCGTGCATTCAGATACTATTATGGGTTTGGGACATCAGAAGTAGTACTAGGAGCATTGGTTTCTACTCTAGCAGACGCCTCCATGGCATCAAAATCCAATTCAGAACCAGAATCTGCATCCTCTCTAGTTACAAAGCGACAAGCCTCCCTAGGGTTGCAACCATTAGCAAATAAAATAGATAAATATTAACAATGAAAAAGATCTTACCCAACCTCAGTCCACAGATCACACCTTAGTTTTTCCATATACAAGGGAGATTTCTGGCGATATTCAGCAAGCTTCAGCATATAGTACTGGTGTCTAAAGAAATTTAACATTAGATGACGTTAAACTATAATAATGAAGAGCCACTCACCTTGGTTGAAAGACTGGCTCTTTGAATTCTATGATGACCGGAGATCCTGTGAGCATACCCTTGAATCCACATTCAGCCTGAAAAAAATAAATTAGCCATAGCTAAATGGAAAAAAGGGCTTAATTACAGCTGTAGCAATCAGTGCAATAAGATTATCGGGAAGTTTTTCAAACTCGTCTTTGTACAGCAGACCTTCTGAAATCGCTCCTTGAAAAAATTGACTGATGAGCAGCTGACGCAAGATTGCAGCATGGAATGGGAGATTCTTATTGAAGGTCTTGTTCCTAAACCATGCTTTAGATTTTAAATCTCCCAGACATAGGAGACGTACCTTGAGATCCAGTTCACCGCACAGAAAAGGATCCTTTTTAGCAGAGACCAGCCAGGAAGCTATGTCCGCTATCTTGGAATCAGTAGTATTTTGTTTGAAAAAAACAAGTGACGCACCAATATCCCTAGGTTTCATTTGCTGCAATAGAAAAATCACATTCTCTCTTGCCTTTCTAACCAGCTCCCCTCTCAACTGACTAGCACTGGACCACACCTTAAAAAAAGTAAGCATGGAGCACATCAAAAACCAAAACACTCACATAAGCCAGTGCTCTATTCTTAAGAACAGGATCTTGACTAATTGCGTCAAACATTGGCTTCAGGGGAGAGTCTGGAATCTTGACCGCTTCCTTGATGCAGTCCCATGCAAAGGAGTCCTGCACATCCACTGAAGGCCCTGGAAAGGCGCTCACCAATGCAATCTTGATGCGAAGTAGCTGGTGAGCAAGATTGACTAAGGGTCCGCAGCCGTCCTTCTTCAAGGAAGCCAAAGTCGTAGGTAGTTTCGCTTCACCATTACGAACTCTCTTCCTACGAACACGTTCTCCATTATCTTCCTGAGGCTCCTCCTTGACCTGAGTAAGCTACATATACAAAGTCAGCATTGAAGTCTATTGAATAAATATTACGCACCCCATTGGTTCTCCTTGTAACACCTGTGCCCTCCACAGATACATCTTCATCACCATCATTGCTGCCCTCATCACCACTACCCTCATTTCCCCCATCTTCATCACTAGAATCTAATATATGATGAGTATAATGTTGATGTTTTAAATAGAGAAATGATGCCATACCAGAACTAGGTGTAGATACCTTCTCTTTAGGAGGAAGAACTGGTGGTAAAATGTCTGCAGGATCAGCGTCATCTATATGTTCCATGTCACTGTCATCTGGAACCACAGTTGTTGTACACAACACTATTGCAACAATTAGCTGTGTTATAGATGTTAAAGCAAAGACTTGCCTCTTTTATGCTTATTGTCTTTGCTGGTGCTGGTACATGCCTGGTCCAAGTCACTCTCTTCATCTAACATATCATCAGCTTTCTTCCGGACATCTAATATAGTTAGCATATTTCCAGTCTCATTGAGCTTCTGCATCACATACTTTCTTTACGCTTTAAATCAGCTTCCTTTTTCTTCTGTGCTTGATACTTGAGGAATTCTTCGTATTGGTCTTCTGCCACCTGCGCTTTGGACTTAGTTGGTTTCCTTTGTGCTCTGGTCTTAGCAATAGAGGGTGCTGGTGCAAGTGAACTTGTTCCCTTCCCTTTAGGCTTGCTGGGCTTGCAGAGACATTTTATATAGAAGTGAGATTTGAACAATGAGTAATGACTGTGAATGGGAAGGTTGAAAGGATGGAAGCGAATTCAAGCTGACTTAAAAATGGTAAACAAAACTTTATAATTATGCGGGACCAAACATATAAGCCATGGCGCAATAAAGAATTCTACATTTTGCACATGTATCATACAAAAGAATGCATGGTCTGGTTATCTACCCAGCCATTTTGATTTTTAAGCCAAGTTGCAAACTCCCTGTCAGTCTGAAAGACAAGAGACAGCCCTTGCACCCTTATAGTCAAGGTTGAAATGGGTTACCTCACTTGACCTAAAGAGCGCAACATCACCAGAACGCAACTCCAGG
The DNA here is from genome assembly GCF_016628075.1 of Suillus paluster. Taxonomy (NCBI): domain Eukaryota; kingdom Fungi; phylum Basidiomycota; class Agaricomycetes; order Boletales; family Suillaceae; genus Suillus; species Suillus paluster. The sequence continues at coordinate 46,445 of NW_024537749.1, read as the reverse complement.
ACAAGGTCCATTCTCTAGCAGGCACAAAGCGCCTCCTTGGAAGTGTCCAATAGGTATGACAAGACAGAAATGGCGATCCTGTCCATCTCGATGGGCTTTGGTCCTCACATTGATGTTGATGACCAAAGATATAAATGGCAGCGAAAGGTGGACAGTGATTGCCAGGCAAGATTGATGCAACCTCCATCAGCATCTCAAACTCGTCTTGCAAAAAATTCTCCATCTGCCAAACGTCAACATAAATCTGTGAGCGTGAACAATTCTTTACAATTACATACCAATTTTCTTACCCACTCAAAGAGCTCCGCATATACATGTGAGATTGTAGAGTAGATGTGTTGGTGTTCACGCAAATCCTTTGATATGTACGGAATCACCTGCTGGTGGTTTGTACGCATGCCTTCTTTTTCTAGAAGCCACGGTTGAACCTCCTTCGGGGCCTCATTACCCTGGTGCATCAATAATATTTAGTGATGTTAAAATGTAGAAATGAAACAGCTTACCAAGGTACAATGCTTATTATACCAAGACAAGTGCATCGCCTGAAAGTGTTGACACCCTGGCGATTGTGTGTCTACATCTTCCAGCAACTCAGGCCTTTCCAACGCAGACAAGAGATTTACCTCGAGCACAGAACGGATGTGGTTCGGTAGTGCTATTGACACAAATGCCATCAGCGAACCGTCTTTGCAATGCAGCTCCAAGTGATGACTGAGAAGTGTCAGCGTCATCGTAACAGTAAAAAAGCAGGAGTGCGCTATGCACTTGGGTATAATCTCCATAGGGATTCTTAAGTATGTGTCTGGCAATCTCTTAACACCATTGGGATACAACTTCACAAGCTATATAAGCGGGATCATGAGCTAAATTGAATTAGTACTAGCTGAAACATACCCATACCTTTGCCCGCAAACCGTCAATACTTCTTACCCTCTCACCCCGCTCAGCTCGCAACCTTTCATCAGCACTCCAGATATCGTTGTCTGCCTTGTTTCTTGGTGCCTTGAAGCTCTTGTTGTCCAATGCGAGCGGATCATACGAGGTCTTGATGACAATATGCACCGTCTCATCTTCTTCAACATCAGAAAGTGGTGGGCTATAAGCGCGACTGGAACCATAGAATACGTCGTGATTCAAGCTCTGTACCGGAACTCTGTTAGATTTTTCTGGTACAGGCACAACACATAACCTCCAAACGCGTGCGTTTCTTGCGAGTGGTACAAATGAGCTGAGCAACAACAATGTCAGTCAATACGTAGCCCATCCAAGTATGAAATACTCACTTTTGTATGATGGCGTCAAAGAACTGATCAGATGCTGAGAGGTCTGTGCAGTCGACTGATTTGGACACAACAAATCTTTGAATCAGCGCAAGAGGGAACATTGAGGCCATGCTAAGAGGGTACACGAGACGCATGCGTGCAATAGTTGGAACAATGTATCCTATAATGAGATCTCTTTGGAGAGAATCTATGTTTCGGAGAATATGTCATTTTCCCATCCCAAAATGTCAGAAGAACAACTTACCTTTAGGAGGTGATCACAGGAAGTTAGCTATATTCAAGTGCATAGTGCCTACCATGGAAGCAATAGAGACCCTGAGCCCTAAGCTTGCAATGAGCACCAGTATGTAAATGGAACCGCCACTGGCGAGAGCAATAAATTTGCTGCCAATAGCGTGCCAGTCTGCAAATGTTCGATAAGAGATCTTTCCTGCAGAACCATAAAGCTTTATTTCCTGGTCATATATTGCTTTCAAGCGAAGACCAGTCTTGAGGTGTATGCTACAAAAGATTGTATTTTAAATTGTTAGAGCAGAACGAGGATAGAATACACACCTTTGGCACTTGCAGACCAGCGTCATATAGTTCATCATGATGAGGAAGTTGGCACGAATGTCCTTACTTATGATTCCTCGACATCGGACTACAACCGAAATCAGTGACTTGTCCTCCACGCATGGAGTCTGTACATGATTGGCGATATCCTGCAGCCAGCTCAGGGGACTGTGGATGGTTGAGTTGCAGTGAGTGGATGCAAGTTCTGCAATGATCGTAGCAGCTTCATCGCTACATGTGATCTTGGGGTCATTGTAGTGACGGTGACGCCATGAACCTCGTCTGGTATTTGCTCTCGCCACATTGCCTACATCACCTTCCTCCATCTCTGCCTCATCCTCCATTTCCTCCACTGCCTCCTCCTCCTCCTCCTCCCCATCATCAAGGCGCAGAGGGTCCTGACCAGGTGCAGCAGCACGCCGCAATCGTAACCGCAACCTCCTAGCACCACGATTACAATCATCATCAGCACCACGATTACGATTGTCATTTCCACCAGGCTCAGGTGACTCGCCTGGCGGTCCATTGCGTGCGTGTGTTGTAGAAAGACGAGCTCGTTTAGTAGGGTGGGATGAATCAGAATAACCAGAGTCCTCAGTGTGTGATCGTGTTCGGTGACGGACAGCAGGTAACTCGGACAGAATGTCGCCAGCAGTTGTTGAGGATGATGAATCAAGTGGCAGATGCGTAACAGGAGGAATGGGAATTGAGTCGCAATGATCAATAGGTGTGCATGAGGGGGAATGAGTATCGGACAACGAGCATTGAATATGAGCTTGATCAGTCAAATATTGATACAAGTCATGCAAAGCGGGTGGGAGCTGTCCACTGTCTCCCAATATCTGTAGCAGATGATCTGCTGCGTCAGGGGAGAGAACAATTGGCATGTTAAATCTGAATGGAGGGGACATGACTTATTGGAACCAAGAAGGCGCTGGTTTGGGGCAAGAAGGATGGATAAATAATTAAGTAAGATACAAATTCTTGCCCCTAGCTTAGGGTTCAAATTGCGAGTTGGTTGCAATCAGAGAGCTCTCCACCAATCAGCGCTCATCACATTGCACTTGGCAATTACAAAGTTTAACTACCGGTCCGCCTCCTCCTGTCATATCCACATCTTATCCCCATTCCTGCACAACACCCTCGCACCACTCCCTAAACTCCTCAATTGTCCACTCAAATTTGTGGTCGTGGTGCCTGAACACCCTGTCTGTGCATTTTGTAGGATTGCGGAAGCCAGTGGCAGTGTTCGTTAATCCGGGAGGGCTGAAGCGCGCTGGGAGGTGTTCGACGCTGAGGGAAGAGTAGAGTCGCATCATTAGATACACCAGGGTCAGGAGGGGAAGACATAATGCAGGCTGGCAGAGAACTGCGACGAGTACGTGAGACTTCGATGAGAAGCGCGCTGGGATGTGTTCGGCACTGAGGGAAGAGTAGAGTCGCATCGATAGATACACCAGGGTCAGGAGGGGAAGACATGATGCAGGCTGGCAGAGAACTGTGATGAGTATGTGAGACTTCGGTCGCGAATGCGAGTGCGTGAGATGAGAGAAGCGCGCTGGGAGGTGTTCGACACTGAGGGAGGAGTAGAGTCGCATCGTTAGATACACCAGGGCCAGGTGGGGAAGACATGATGCAGGCTGGCAGAGAACTGCGACGAGTACGTGAGACTTCGGTCGCGAATGCGAGAAGAGAGAAGCGTGCTGGGATGTGTTCAGCGCTGAGGGAAGAGTAGAGTCGTGTTGTTAGATACACGAGGGTCAGGAGGGGGAAGACATGATGTGCAGGGCTGGCAGAGAACTGCGACGAGGACGTGAGACTTCGATCGCGAATGCGAGAAGAGAGAAGGGCGCTGGGATGTGTTCAGCGCTGAGGGAAGAGTAGAGTCGCATCGTTAGATACACAAGGGGGAAGACATGATGTGCAGGGCTGGCAGAGAACTGCGACGAGTACGTGAGACTTCGGTCGCGAATGCAAGAAGAGAGAAGGGCGCTGGGATGTGTTCAGCGCTGAGGGAGGAGTAGATTTGCATCGTTAGATACACGAGGGTCAGGAGGGGGAAGACATGATGTGCAGGGCTAGCATAGAACTGCGACGAGTACATGAGACTTTGATCACGAATGCAAGAAGAGAGAAGCGCGCTTGGATGTGTTCGGCGCTGAGGGAAGAGTAGAGTCGCGTCGTTAGATACACGAGGGGGAAGACATGATGTGCAGGGCTGGCAGAGAACTGCGACGAGTACGTGAGACTTCGGTCGCGAATGCGAGAAGAGAGAAGCGCGCTGGGAAAAGAACAAAACTTACTTTTGGACAGCCATGGTCAAAGATGAAAACACCGTTGAAAACACCTCCACGTCATCCCTGAGCAAAGCCAAAATGCCCAGTGAAATACAAGTAGGTAGAGGATATGAGCCAGACGATAGAAGAATTTCATCAAAGTCGTTTGTTGACATGTTGTTTGTATCAGTCACATGACCACCAAGTTTGACCGTTGTCCATGACTTTCCACTTCCTTAACATTTTTTCAACTTATCTGAACTTGCTACCTCAGAGCGTTTACTTTACCAATCGGTACAACTTCACAACATTCCACGGTACGTTTCCATGCATGCAGCTATGAATACCAAGAAGCTGATCTTGAGAACGTGTACAGTAACATAATTCAACCATTTTGCCCAAACAATAACCCTAGTCTAGGGTTATGATTGCGAGTTCACTGCAATCAGAGGGCTCTCCACCAATCAGAGCTCTCCACCAATCATACTCATTCCTGCTCCACATGTCACAACTTTTTGCATAGCGGACATAAATAAGGGCAGACAGATGACTGTAGCCCATCAATGGCGGCGGTCTGGAGCTAATTCGGAGAAAATATCAAGGTAAGTCAGTGCTTCTATTGTAATCCCTTGTATTGACCTTGTCTTTTATTTCTTTCATTGATAACCCTGTGTCTTCGCTGCCAACCCTTATCCGCATGACCTCTGCTTGCCACCAACCGTCTTTTTCCATTCCTATACCAACCACTTCAACAATGGCTACACCAGACTTTATTCATCTGGAACACCGAAGTTATAACACGGTGAGAGACTTTCCTCTCTATATGGCGCGATGGCTGACCTGTTTATTTTTGGAGGTTCAATCCTGTGGTCTTGTTGCTAAGACCGACGAGGGATATCAAAGAGCAGTAGTCGAACAAGCTCGCAATCTCAGGGCATTTCTAGAGCCCTTGCAGCACCCACAGCCCTTGCAACACCTTCAGGCCTCTACGTCCTCCCAACTCTCGCAGCCCTTGGATTCCTCTTGGGCCTCTGAAGGATTTGTTGCGACACAAATGGAAGACAACAAGGCCATCGCACGAGACATCATCAACTGGCTCTGTCGTGATGATGTTATTTTCCAACACATCAAAAGTCTAGGCGATCCTACCAAGCTCCGGAGCGTGAAGGGTGTTCTGCAGAGGTTTAAAGAAAAGGGGTATTTGAATGATCAAGGTGCGAGATTTGATGCTTTGATGCTTGTCTATTCTCATCTATTAGCTAGGTTGGACAGATAAAATAGATTGTCCTGACTTGAAAGCACCTCACTTTAATCGCCAACAAGGTGGTGGGTCCAGCACAGAAGATTGTATGACCAAGTTTATGAATTGTTCAGTCGAAGAGGCGCTTTTGCTAGCAGGCGATTCAAAGATTAAGCGGATTTGGAGTTCGGAATATTGTCAGAAACCTCTTCCTGGGTCTGCTGAAGAATGCAAACCGGATATCATACTACTGCCCAGCGACCCTCTTGTTCAGGACTGGCGTTGTGTCTTCACACTAGCTGAGATGAAGCAGCATGGTGTTGACGTGGATAAACCGGAGTGGTTTGATGAGATGGCAAAGCGAGCTAACACGATCTGGGGTTGTCAGGATGCTCGCAACTTTGTCATCATCTTGATGTTCGTGGGCGAAGCGTTTACGTTTGCATTTTTCGATCGCGGAGGCGCTGTTTGCCTTGATATGCTAAACATCATGGACGATACGGAGGAATTCCTTCGGCTTGTTTTATACTTATCGCTGGCTGATCCTGGTATGTCTTTCAATCACGCTCATACAGTCATTAGCTCACAATGTTATGCGATAGGTATGGTGGGTCTGGAGACATCCATCATGCAGAATGAAGCTGGGCGATTTATACGATCAAGAGTTTTCGGTCCCAAGGTGCCAATCAATATGGTACTGTTCATCAGCAATAATATTCACAGATGTGGGACCGTGGCCCATCACATCATGCTGTCACGTGAGTGCATTGCGCAGGCATTGCAATCAGGTGGGTCTTGGGGCGCCATGGAGAAATGGCTCAAGGGAATGGAGAAGGAGGTGGATGTGGTGGTGAAAGATACCTGGGTTGATCTCACCGCACCACACACAGAAGGGATGATTCTCAACTACCTTTGACTGAAAGGCGTCCAGGGTGTTACACGTTTGCTCTTTGAGGGACTTGTTGTTGGCCCTGCTTCACCACCTCCACTCTTTCAACTTCACGATCGTCCGGGCATCGGTTCACTGAAGGATATCGGCGCCATATCTCAGACTGGCGACATCAATGTCTGGAGCAGCACTGTCTACAACCAGTCTTTTTGGGGTGTTCCAACACTGGCCTTGGCACACAAGAGCATGGCTAGGAGTGTCAACAAATATGATCGCAGCCATCCTGTGCCTAAAGGCGTCACCATACCAAAGCTGGAACCTGTGACTCGTGAAGTTTACCAGGAGTGGATGCTCACCCGATCTTGGTTATATCCGTTTTGCACACCCATATACGAATTCAGCTGTGTCTATGAGGCATTAGTTGCGATTGCGGATTGCATCCGATGTAAGATTTAATCTTTTTAATATTTTTTTTTGTAAACTGAATAAAATCGCAGCACATGGCAAGGCATTTTCGCCCTACATCATCTCAGAGGGTGGCAATGAGACCAACGAATTATTTCCCATCTCCTTTATGCAAGCTGACACATCCATGTGGAACATGGGACTTGTTCGTCCAGCAATGTCAGACTGGGGTTACATTGATCATACCGGAATTGATCCAAGCAATATTTGACACGGCCTGTTGTACGATCATGTGTTTGCCTCCTGGAATATGCGAAGCACATCTATGAGAGGAAGACCCCCATCAAAGATCTTTGCCAAGCATGCTGGCACCACTTCAACGCTGTCCTCCCAAGACGAAGCCCTTCACTTTGACGATTCTCTGGTTCACCATCCTGCACATTCTCCTGCTCATGCTTCGGTTTCTCATACTCTCGCCCCATGCAATTCTGCCTCTGGTACTTCTACCGATACTTCTGCCGCTCCTTCAGCTTCTTGTACGCCAGCCGCACCAACAAACGTCTCCCCCGTCCCACATTCGGACGCACCTTCAACGTCAATAATCCCTTCTGCACCCCCAACTTCCATGATCCCTTCTCAGCCAGCTTCAACCTCACCTTCACGTGGAAGACGTGGGACGGGTAAAGGCAAAGGCAAACAAGGAGGACAAAAGGGCACAGATGGGAGAAAAAGTACCCCTGGTGCTGTCAATGCCCCTCCCGATTCCTCTGCTGCTACACGCAAGCGCGGTTTTGATAGCGTTTCTCAAGGCAAGCCGGCTGACGGTCCATCCAAATGACAAGCTCCCCTTCATCACGTACCGAAGGTGAACATCAAGCCCAAGCACGTTGTCCAAAGTCTTCAAGTCGACGTTGCTGGCTACGGCTCTTTGAATATCGACGATGACTTAGAACGATTCAAGGAAAAGGGTGGCATTTATGAGCTGACAGTAAGTATTAATCATTGTCTTTGCCCTCCTGCTCATCGCATCATATGTACAGGGCACTCGAGCTTGGATGGCCATCCAGATGATGTTCACACAACAACCAGGCCAAGATAACATCCGACATGAAATCGCACATGATCTGGAAGGTTATTATTATGTGCTCCTCACCCTCGCATTCATGTTTGATGCACCATACGGATTGAAGAAAGTTCCACACCCCGATACAGCTAGCGGAGGGGAGATGTGGGTCCATCGTTGGCTTGAGAACACCATAGAGAAGGAGATCTGGCATGAAGCGGTAGAAAAACAACACTATCTGGCTACTGACGCAGGGTTCGGTATGGTGGACGGAGTGTTGGGTAACGACTGGGCAAATGAGCCTGTCAGGACGATGTTGAAGGAGATGAGGACGATCCTCTTCGTTGAAAGCGCACCAAGCCACTCCCGCATGCTCGACGTCATCAACACTGCACTCTTCAAGCTCCATACTGATCGTACATTGGCCCATCTCTGCCAGCCTCAACAGATGACCAATGAGTGGGCCAGGGCGGTAGGCGGTGGCGGATTTGCCAAACGCTCACAGACGCTCCCTGCCTTGTGCATGAATTTGTTGTACCACAAGGATCGTCAAAATGCCGATCTCAATCTCTTTGCTCGCATGCCCTGTCCCCCAGTCCAAGAACGCAAGCTCATGCCTGGTAACTCGTCACAGTACCTGAAAGGCACCGGTGGAAAGACAGCAGATCACATTAATGTAATGGCCGCACCTGTGGTGCTGAAGGAACTTCGGAAGGAATGGGCATCTTAGGTCCATGATTTGCGAAGCGTGCATGGTCAGACTATCAGACTTTATTTTTATGATTTCAAAGGACAACCCATCATACATGTTGTACAGTTTACAAGTCATTTAGCCTTTGCATAAGCTTTGTATCATACGTAACATGCTATACTTATTGCAATTGTATTTTTGGCGCAACATTTTGACAACTTTCATTGCAGTAGACGCTTGCATAGACGCTCCTCCTAAGACTCTTTCTGCATTCTCTTGTTTTCCATCAAATGGTGCACAGCAGGCGTGTTCTTGCTGAGGGTTCAACATCTTATAAATGCCCTGCTCCAGGCTGCATTTGCACATTCGGTACTACACAAGGACTGAATTCTCATCTACGCAATGCTGCAAGTTGTAAATGGTATAAGCTAGGGAAGGGAAGAGAGCTGGATAGGGTGGATGAGGAAGGTATGGAGGGACTACCAGATGGGATAGCAGATGAGGTGGAAGATGATTTATTTCAGTTGATACCTCTGGGGCCAGATAGTAAGTTGCAATATCGCTCTCTTGTTAAGTGCTTACCTTATTTCTAGTTCATGAAATGCACTACGATAACCAGCACATGATGGATGTAGACCAGGAGCAGGGAGAGCCCGTAGCCGGTCCTTCTACTAGTAGGCATAGAACCGCTTTAGCAGAGGAGGAAGATGCGCGTGTCACAGAGACTCATCCTACTGCTGGGAGGGTCATACGAATGGAGGAGACAGTGCATGCTAAATGGCGGACACAATTTGGATCAGGTGATGGAGAAGAGGCGGAATCAGACTGTTCTGATGAAGATGAAGATGGTAATTTATTCTACCCCTTTGCATCATGTCTGGACTGGCAGGTAGGGTGTTGGGCTGTGCAAGAGGGAATAGGACACAAAGCATTTGACAGGTTGTTTGCTATACCAGGTGTACGTCAACTTATATATTTCCTATCAATATCTTGGCTGATATTTTGCAAATAGGTTAGAGAGCGTTTAGGACTTGCATATTATAATATCAGAGGACTCCATCAAACCATAGACAGCATCCCTCCTCGAGCTAAATGGCAATCAACTTACTTGGCCTTCAATGATACACTGGACTATAAGCATGAACTACACTACCGAGATCCATTGGAAGCCATTCAGACATTGCTGGGCAATCCTGCTCATGCTCAAGATATTGTCTATAAGCCTTCAAAAATATTTACAGATGCTTCTCATTCTACATGCATATATAATGAAATGTGGACAGGGCGTTGGTGGCATGCAGTCCAGGTGAGCGTCTCAATATTGACTACACTTCTTTAACAACTAACATATGTTTTATAGGACAGACTTCCGGAAGGAGCATCTGTAGCCCCTGTAATTATCTCCACCGACAAAACTCAGCTCACAAGATTTTCTGCATCCAAATCAGCATACCCGGTCTATCTGACGCTAGGCAATATACCCAGAGCAATACAACGCAAATCCGGTCAGCATGCCTGTATTCTAATAGGGTATTTATCCGTGGATAAAATCCTAAAGGAGGAGCTATCTGCCAGAGAAGTATCTTCCAGGGTACAACGTCTCTTCCATGACTCCATCAGAATTATTTTGGAACCGCTGAAAGATGCAGGAAGAAGAGGAATAGAGGTAGTGGGTGGAGATGGTCTTGTGCGCCTGGTCTTTCCCATTCTAGCTTGCTACGTGGCGGATTATCCTGAGCAATGCTTGGTTACCTGTACCAAGTACAGTACTTGTCCCAAGTGTAGGGCTAGAGCGGATGAATTGGCTGAAATACAAAATTTTGCCAGACGCACTCAACCTTGGACCTCAGCCATCATTGACCATGCCAACATCTCCACCAAGACCGACTCTGCCTTTCGTAAACAGTGCATGTCTCAGGATGTAGCTGGAGGCGTATTCGAACCATTTTGGCTTGATTTCCCTCATTGCAATATTCACTTGGCTATCACATCTGACGTACTTCATCAACTCTATCAAGGCATATTCAAGCATATGGTTGAGTGGTGTCAGGAGCTTATGGACGGAGAAGAATTGGATAGAAGACTTAGAACTCTCCCCCCTTGTTATGGCATCCACCACTTCTACAAGGGCTGGTCTGCTTTGGGTCAAGTCGGTGGAAAAGAGAGAAAACATATGGCTAGGGTGCTATTGGCTTGCTTGATTGGCAAGGTTCCAAGAGGTGTAATCCTCTCATACTGTGCCCTCCTTGAATTCATTTATCTTGCCCAATATCCCACTCATGACGACAACACTCTGGAATATATGCAACAGGCCTTACAAGATTTTCACCTTCACAAGGACGTCATCATTAATCTGGGTATCAGAGACCATCTCAACATTCCGAAATTCCATTCCCTGCAACACTACCTGGAAAACATCCGAAACTTTGGAACCACCGATAACTATAACACGGAGATGTTTGAAAGGTTTCATATTGACTTTTGTAAAGAGGGGTGGTACGCTTCCAATGGAAGAAACGAAAAGCCTCAAATGATATCTTGGCTAACTAGAAGAGAAAAGGTAGCATCATTTCAAAGCTATCTCAAGATGTCTATGGAGGATGAAGAAGACGAGTTTGCCCACTCAAGGTTTAGAGATCACAGAGTTATCCTCACCAAACGTCCTCATTGAGTTCACCAAAATATTTTGGACGTCATGCAGAATCATGCTTGCAAAGGCTTCAAGAAAGATCTCATCACCTATCTTAACACTCAGTTGGCTCACTCTCATTCACGTGGACAGCTCAGAGATATGGATCTTCCTTTCAGTCATATCAACATCTATCATGGATTCAAATTCTGTCTAGACTCATTAGGCAATGACGTTGACTTTGATCAAATGGAGGAGGCGGATATTGTCAAAGCACAACCACCTATTTCTCATAAAACTGGACGCTTTGATGCAGTTGTAGTAATGGATGAGCCTGACTGTGAATCTACTGGTTTAACAGGTGAGTAATATTGGTATATATATAATCATTGATTGTATGAAAATTTTAACACTATAGGAACTCGTATTGGAAGGTTGAAAGTAATATTTCGTCTGCCACAACAAGTATATGGTTCTATTCAACCTGCATGGACCAAAGACCCTTTGGCATATGTTGAGTGGTATGCTCCATTGAAACCTGCAGCAGAAGACTATCATGAAATGTATATGGTCAAGAAACACTTACTTTCCTCAGATGGCTCATTGCCAGGTAAAGTTATTCCACTGTCGTCTATTAGACAGACTTGTCAGCTTGTTCCAAACTTTGGAACAACAATTCCTATAGATTGGACTTCTGATAATGTATTAGATAAATGCAATACCTTCTTACTTAATTGTTTTACTTCTAAATACGCTTACCAAACTTTATGGTAATATATAGATTTTCATGATGTCTATACTGGTCTATAGCACTGTGATAGCTGGCCATAGACTGTATAGGGCTATGGTGTGCTATCCGGGCTATATAGAGGATGGTCCTCTATATAGAGAAACAGGTTTTCCTGATGCATGGTGATTATGACCATGAGACATAAGACATTCTGGTTTATATAGTTAGATATAGTTTCAAGAGTATGCCTAGAAGGATAGAGGCAGTAATTAAAGCCAAGGGAGGTCACACAATGTACTAGAATACCTGATTATCACTGTAAAATACTTGAGTCAAAAAACTGTCTACATGAGTCATCATTTTGTAAGCCTCATATCTCCACCATATCTCAACCGATTCCCACACCATAGTGCTCAATTGACAGCCCTGAAGTAGTACTACAATATCATACCAGCATGTCCTTGAGGTGTTTGTATATTCTCATACAATATCATAGATAGTGAAAAATGTGAAAACATGTGGACAGTTTTTTGAGCCACTGTATCATGTACTTAGATATTTTCCTCAGTCTTAATATTATGTTATGATCAGCGTTCACCAAATGGTAAAGGCTTAACACAACCACTAGGACTCGTCAAGGATAAGAGCAAGAGATGATATTGAGAGTGAACGTCTGAGTCTACACTGGGTAGGAACGAAGAGGTTAAGTCTAAAGAGAAACTACGCTAGCTACCCTACCTATATACATAACATTGAGTCGGAGTTATCTGAGTCTGTAAATAATCAGCCAATGAGAAAGAATCGTACGATACTGCGCATGACGTAGTATGACGTCGCGATATATAAGCAATGATGTCAGAGACGGAGATTGAGTGATAGGAAGACATATGGTTCTAGCCCTGGGCGTAGGGGATCCGATCAGAGATGTGACTGGTGAAATGTGAAGTTGTGACATTGTGAAGACGTGATAGTGTGAAAGGTAATGGTGTCACGTGACCGGTTCGGGTATGGGACATAGCCGAAGGAAAACCAAGGAAAGAAAAATGATTTGTGTTGGGAATTCGTGACATATTACTTGTCTTCTCGCAGTTACCTCTTTTGAGAATTCTCAGTAGGACCTTGCCTCCTCTGGACACAAGTCTCAACTTGTTGTCACCTCCAACCCTCCGACCCTCCGCTCCAACTTAGAGCCGTGCTCTAAGTGTCCCTCTTATTTCTCCGCCCCTATCAATATCTTCTTTGCCCCTTTTCCCATCCTCCGCATTATCCTCTGCCTTCCCCACTCCTACCAAACATTCCTCCTGCCACTATCCACCCTCCACATCACTCTCCGCCTTCTCCGCTCCACTCCTAGTTGGCCCGCCACTAGTAGCTCTTACTTCCTGACCCTCAAAGCGGACCTAAGTGGTTCACTTGTCCTATCATTGGACAATGTCGGACCTGCTCCAAATTCGGGGCATGTACTCAGCTAAGGGCACAGCGCAAGAGCTGAAGCCAAGCCCCGACCCCTCTGCCTCTTGAGCCGGCACGGTACCTAACATTGTCCCTCTTCTGTCTGATAATCTCATAAGTCCATTCGGAAGTATGTAATTTTTAAATAACTTACCTAGTAGCGCTAACACGCACGTCTGAGTCCCAGGAGATATTCAAGCTCCTGCATCTCCATTTTGAACATTCGGTGTTCCCTTGCAATCCATAGCACCATCATCACACACATCTCATCTTCCCAGACTGGCGGCAGCGGATACAGAGGGAGTAGTAAGGTGGGTTCATAGACTTGTTGGTGCACGCGAATTCGCGCGGCAGCCCATATAACATACATCAACTCATTCAACAAGGTCAGTGCTGCAGCTCACAGATGTGTATGTTACTCACCAGTTGTCTTCTTGGCATCGTAAATGTCACATCCCGGGCCCTTGGAGCATGTTGGAGCAGTTGTCTAGGGATCTGTATCATATCAGTGAATATCCAATGTTAAAAAGTCATTGACGCACCTGATTTCCATCTCCATTATGATTCCCGAATCCCCCGTTAGCATTGGCATGGTTGTTCATAGTGATAGAGTACTAGATATAAATCTGAATTGGAAGTGAATAAATCCTAAGTTGCCTTCAAGGCTTCATCATTAAGTTATTGGGGAAATGTCCCTATTTGGACAATGATGTGTTTCCGGCATTTTCCAGAATAGTGTGGTGCTTATGTCAGTTCTGTTTCGTTGAGACTCTTAGTTTCAGCTTACCCCTTTCACATTCACTGGTACTAGAGAGCGAACGCAGCAACGATGCAGTTGACGTTAGTCTAAACATTAACACTTGTTCATTTATGTCTATTTTTTAGTCTGGCCTTTGCGGGTGAGATCCTTGCATGATTCGCTTGTGCTTTGCCGCTAGTGATGTGCATGGCCTGGCTTCAGGCTGTGGGCCAGGCCAAGCTGGGCCTGATTAGGCCAGGCCAAGCCAGGCCAAAGTCATGGCCTGGACATGGCCCAGGGCTTCCTTGTTCGGTCATGAGGTCGTACAGAGCCAAAGTTCCTTTTCTGACACGTCCCGGGTGTTAACTTGTAATTTCATCAGATATCAATCACACATTATCGATCAGGATGTATGAGGCTGCGACAAGCAATGCATCAACTGCGCGATGCAATGTTGAGTGCAGTGCTGCTGTATCAGATGTGTTTACTATTTTGGTTTGTCGGTATTCAATAATCAATCCAATAATGCAAAACATAAGTAAGACAAAATGGCAATGGTCAAAATAATTGGTGTGTTAAGGTCGTGCTCAAGGGAGAGGTTACTCAAAGGGCTTTGGCTTCAGCTCGTGCGCTGCGCCCCTTACCCGAGTATGTGCCCTTTAATTTCCGGGGGACAGAGGGGAAGTCCGACGGAAGTCCGGGGAGTTCCGGAGGACTTAGTGTCGGTGGAGTTCGGCAGAACTCCAGGAAGTTTATACTGGGATGGAGTAAGGCTACTACGGAAGTCCAGAGTAGAAACTGAACAGAGGTTAGGCTACCCTAAGGTAGAGCCAGAGAAGTAGTCCTAAGGTTTAACCCCTAAGACTCGGAGGTGGACAAGAGATGAGACTCAAGTCTGGAGATTGCAGGAATGAGCAGAACTAAGATGATATTCGAACTGAGGAGTTCTGGAGTATTACAGGGGTTTATATACTGTAGGTAACATGTAAGAAAATCAGTCAGCAAAGGTAAGTGCTATGTACAAAGCATGTGGAAAGTCTATTACTAAGTGTAGCAGATCAAAGCAGTGAAGTCAGAAATGAAGTAGGAATGGATGGATCAATAAGCATAGCGGAAAGAACATAACCGGTAACCGGAGCAATAGCTAATCTAAAAGGAGTGAGGGGTGAGTGTGGAGATGAAGGCAGAGTGCCGGGCAGAATAGTACAATGGAGGACCGGACTTTAATGAAGTAGATCTGGAATTCCGGATCCGGAGGTACGGGATATGACATGGCACCAGTACGCTACCACTGCTCCTCCGCTGCAAGGGAGGAATGCAGTTACGTTGTCATTGACTGCTCATGTTACTCTGGATTTTTAGGCATTGATGGCTATGTGTTTCCAACTCAAATTTGTCACACTATAAATGATGATATTTAGCAGGAGCTGAATTATATTGTTCTACAGTTCCATCAAGGACTCATCAATTTACTGATCGGTGCCCCATCTGTCGTGATGTTGCCATAACCTCAACCTTGTTTCTTAGTCACATGATCTGAACACTTGTCGGTCATTGCTAAAGTGTCTGTGGCGTTGCCATGATTGAGGATAGAGATTGAGGCAGAAAGAATAGATGAAGCCAAGAACTAGGTGCCTAAGCCAACATTCATGGTTCTGACATAGAGTGACTTGAGTGTCTTAGAAGTATTTGATTTCTCTTTATCATGGGCTCTTCACAAGCTACTAGTATTTAAACCCTACTCGTACTGTAAAGATCCCTTAGTTCTTTTCCAATCAAATCAGACTGGTATCTGGTGACTTTGTGATAAGGATTATATTCTGTTCTATTCTATTCTATTCCTTGTGCTGACACATCAAGTCTTATCAACTTTGACTGCCATCACATATTTTTTCACCTTCAACTGAGTCTTAGCTTATCTTTAAAACCTTCTCTGGTCACCTCGTCAACTGGTCTGGCCCAACATGTTAATCAACGGTGACTACTCCAAAAATGTCTTCAAAACCCAAACAAACCATGTATAATACCCGCTCGTGCACTCACGCTAGAGCCCACTCAGTTTCTACCCCCGCCCACAAGAAAAATGTAAAGGTGCGTGATGACTTCGGAAATCTCATCATTAACCTACTATCAAGTGTTAAAACTCCGGCAGAGGGCCCGAGATCACCTGCAGAACCGCCCAACGCTGCGGGATCCCCTTTGACTTCGGAGGGACGGTCCTATGAGACCGAAAACGAAATTCAACCCGCACTGAGACCCATTCGTTCGTACAGCGATGTGGTCTGTGCGTGAACCCCCTCAGTCGACCCTTGGGTCGACAGGGAGATTAGACTAGCTGCGAGTACTTTAGTTGAGATACCAACAGCTGAAAATATACCAGCACCGGTGGAGAAATCCACGGACATAATGAGTTATGAAACAGCGAGTGAGAATGAAGGGCTCACCAGCCAACCCGAGGACAATGACGATCGTTCTTGGTCGACCGTTGCAAGAAAATGCAACCGAAAGACAATCTTCAACGACGTCAACAAGAGCCGGGCAAAGAGACCCAATGAGCTAACAAAGGAACAAAAGAAAGTAGTTAGCGCAGCTGAACAACAGCTGACAGAAGACGAATGCACCAGAGTGAACCGACGCAAGTATAGTGTCAGGCATGACTGTGGAAATGACACAGAGTCCCCTGGGGAAGGACCATCCAAGGGAAAAGGTCCGGACCCTTGGAACTGGGGAGCAATGAACCTAGAAGAGGAAGAATTAGATATGGAGGCCCAACGCGCGGCTCTAGAATCCTACAAACTGGCCAAACAGATGGCCGGTGAATCAGAATCCGAGGACCCAAGTAGGGACGAACCTGGCGATCCCCGAGGGTGTCAAAGGGGTGACAACGATCAAGCCACCAGAGAGGAAGAGGCAGTAAAAGTCACTGTAGCTAAAGCAGAGGAACATCTGCGGAAAGAGTATGAAAGGAAATTAAAGGAACTCACTGCGACGATAGCAAAGGGACAGCTCGCAATGCCCCAAGTGAAACAGCTGAACAGAGATCCCATAAAGACCCTCGTGGACAAAGTGGTTAACCCCACCTCGGACCGGCAGGAACGGAGGCACACTCCACAGGCTATGGAGCCTGTACACCAGGTAGCACTGAAGTCCTACATCGGACAGGCGTCAGGGAGAATCGGTTGTACCAGGACCGGATCCGGTGACTCAGACTCGTCGTTGGACTTGAGCTATGATAGCTCAGACAGCTCTGACAATGAGTCGAGCTCGACCAAGTCCCAAATGAGTGACGAAACCACTAAATGAAGGCATAAGCACTCCAAGAGAAAAACGAGAAGAAGGAAGGAAAAAACCATGCTGAAACCAATACCACCCACGGTGTACAATGGCGCAGTAGGTTCCAGGGCGTTTCATCGATTTATAACCGAGGGCACAGCCTATGTGGAAGATGGTAAGGTACCCTCCAAAAAGAAGGTGTTCATTCTGTCGCACTACCTGAAGGGTAAAGCCCATGAATTCTATATTCGAGAGGTATCAGGAGATCCATACCGTTGGAGACTGAGAGAGTTATTTATGGAAATGTTCAACTATTGTTTCCCTATTAACTTTAGGACAAAGCAGCGTGAAAAGCTAAAACGGTGCTTTCAGAACAACAAACCAGTGCGCGATTATATCTATGAACTCAATGAGTTGTGGAACATGATTGGGGACATTGATGAATGAGATCGGGTAACTCAATTATGGACAGGATTGAATACAGAGATCCAGTGGGAACTGTGGAAAAAAGAGTTGAATCCAGAAGTATCCTCATTTAAGGAGGTGCAAGCCGCTGCTGAGATAATTGAGATTGCGCACTCGGTAACAATGGGACGCGAAAAGAGACCCACCCGAAAGGAAAAGGAGGCGCCAACAGTAGTCGGTAGTGCGGCAGCAACCCCAAGAATTGGAAACCCTCGAAGGGACCGAAACCCAGATGGGAAACGACGAGTGTATCAGCCGAACCCACCTGGGGAGACCCATCAAACAAAACCCAGTTATGGAGGGGACGGACCTCGACGAAAAAGCAAGACACGAACAGGTCAGAGAAACGACTCGCTAAGTATCGAGGAGCGAAATTGCTTAAGCTCCGAGGGACGCTGCTACAACTGTAAGGAGTTGGGTCATCTGTTGTGGGGCTGTCCCAAGAAAATAAATATAAAGTCTAGCTCACCTGGCAAGCCGCCTGGTATACCCAGCTTTGGGATACATGTGGAAAAGGAATTGTCAGAAGGATTGCGCAGTCTAGCAAACACGACTGAAATGCAAGATGGACTGTACCTAGGTTCGATAGGCATGTGGCTGTCGAATGCCCCCGAATCCCTCATTACAGAAGACGAGGCAGGATCAGCGAGAACAGTGCGACCTAAGGAGTTTCGGGATCCGATAGCCCAGAGAGCTACCCATTTGCTTCAGGGGGTCAAGTACCCGAACGACGAACAATTGACAGATAATTGGGATGACCCTGATCGATTTACTGTGTTTAGAATCTCGGACGACAAGTATACAATAATCGATCACTCACACACCAAGATTCGGACAAACATTGATAGCACAAGCTTGGAAAACCCGAACTTCCGTTTGGACAGCGCATATTTCATTCGTCTAGGTTTGGAGTTAGGGCATGATAGGCACTGGCTGAGAAAACTAGACCGCGAACGCACGGATCGGAAACCTCCAATGGGAGATCCTGTATCAGATTGCTTAGTTTGGTGGCTGAGTGAGCTCAGCCCGATGTGCACCAAGAGTCCGTTTTGTACTTGGCGCCCGCACTTTACCTGTCATAAAACTATCAATGGGAACTGGCTGTTGTATGATCAGGGATTAGACATACATACTTGGGTGCCGGTAGAAAAAGTGCATCAGCGATATTGGGACCCTGAAAGATGGTATGCATGTCGAGTACAGCGCAAGAGCAGGGTGCTGCAAGGCGTCCAGTACGACAGGATGGCCGGGATGTTTAGTCTTCCTTCGGACCATGAGGAGGGCCTTCGGTTGGCGATATCTGACTGGATAAACCTAGGGGAGACAGTAAGGACCTGTGAGGCCTCGGATAGAGGACACCCATTACGGGAGATCAGAGTATGTGGGGTACAGGTACCGTCAGGAACATACCCTTCATTGCAGCAAAACGCCGCGGTGACCCACGATTTCACTCACGCCATACCAAAGCCCATCATAGTTGTGGTGCTCATCAATGAGCGACCAGCTAGGGCACTTATAGACACAGGTTCGTTAGCGGATTTCATGTCACTAACTACTGCAGAACAGGTCAATGCACAGCTCACCGTGTTGGAAAAGCCTCTGACAATTCAGCTGGCCGTCCAAGGGTCCAGATCGAAGGTCAATTACGGGACGGCTGTCCAGTTTCAGTATCAGGGCGCTGACTATAAATGATACTTCAATGTGATTAACTTACAGAATTATGACCTCATACTGGGGACCCCGTTTCTTTATCAGCATAGCGTGACTGTTGGGTTCAACGTGTCACGCATCGTGCTGGGAAGCACTAAGCCATTAGCCTTGGCGGGAGAAGGGGTAACGACCCTGGAGTCGAGAGTAGCGGAGATCATTAGTGACAAAATTGAGAAGACACAGGAATACCTGAAGCAGTTAGCGTGACCTTTATGTGCTAAAGCTGCTGAAGCGAAGCTTCCACCACTCTGCTCCATAAATCATACCATCCCGTTAATTGACGAAGCGAAAATTTACCCGTGGCGACCATCGAGGTGCCCTGAACTGATGCGACCTCAATGGACTGAAAAGCGAAGCGCATACCTAGTGTCAGGACGCTGGCAGATGACAAGCACTGGAAATACTGTACCTATGTTATTCATATGAAAACCTGGGATGGATCGCCTAAGAACGGTGGTTTATCTTCGAGAACGAAACAAGAACACACGAAAACTTAGCTCTCCTTTACCGGACATGGAAGTAATATTGCGTCAGGTAGCACGAAAGAAGTTTCATTCGCTAATGGATGGGCAAGACGCGTACGAGCATATCAGAGTGATTCCTGAACACGTATCACGGATGGCTATGACTACCCCTGACGGAAACATGGTCAGCCATGTGTTACAACAAGGGGATTGCAACGCACCCGCAACCTACCAGGCCGTGATGAATCATCTATTCGGCGAATACATCAGAATTTTCATGGATGTGTATCTGGATGATATTATCATTTACTCTGATACGCTCGAGGAACACATTGAACATGTACGGGTGATTGTGTGTATTCTCGAACGAGAGCAGCTCTACTTGAGCGAGAAGAAACTTAAATTTCTGTGCCCTGTGATGAAAATTCTGGGCCGGATTGTGAGTGACAACAGGATTTGTATGGACCCGGACAAAGTGGACAAGGTACTCACCTGGAAGACACCCATGAATCGCGATCTCTGTTGGGGGTTCATCGGGGCCGTCAGGTACCTGGCAGACGATATACACAAGGTCCATATACCATTGGGGGTCTTGTCGGCTGTGTGCGGTGACACAGTTCCGTTTTGTTGGACAGAAACAGAGCAGCGCGCTTTTGAAGAGGTAAAGTGTTATGTTAACGCTTGCTCTAAACACCATCAGGTACCACTTACCTACGGGCCAGACCAACCGCCTGTCTGGATGATGACCGATGCCTGCCCCACGGGGGTGGGAGGTGTGGTGGCACAGGGGCACGACTGGAAGTCTGTGAAAATCGCCACATTTTACTCGGCGAAGATGAACTCAGCCCAGTGGAATTACCCTATCCACGAACAGGAGATGTTAGCTGGGGTGGAGACTATGCTGCAGCATAGGGACATCCTTCAAGGATGCCCCTTCACTTGGCTCACAGATCATAAAAGCTTGATTTACATTCTAAATCAAAAGAACTTATCAGGTCGGCAGGCTCAATGGGTAGAGAAGCTCGGAGAGTTCGACTTTACTGTTGAGTATTTGCTGGGAGCGCACAATGTGCTGCCTGATGCCCTGTCCCACATGTATGACTTTGACGCACCAGGCACGGTGCGCACGGCTAGCGAATACGTCACATATGATGAGTACTCACCGCCCAAGACTGGGTCTGGCTTAGTAAGTATGCCAGTGCTGGTGGGTGCTGAGGCGGATGCGGTCACTCTACAATGAAGCTCGCGGAGGGTCATCCCCACTGAAAAATGCATTCAGGCGGATGCCCAGAGCTCGCAGATGACAGTCCACGCTGCGAAGCGCGTTGAAGCAGGGACTCAGCTGGGGATGACAACAGGCACGCCCCTGGTGAGTCCGCCCGCGGAAGGGGCGAGTGCGTCTCCAGCACAGCAGGAAGCACACACAGATATAGCGCGGCATGCAAAATGATTCGTGCTGTGTGGCCCTCGATCGACGGATCAGGACCCTGCCTCAAGAATGGAGGGGGGGGAACAGGTGACAGAACCTGAAATTCAAAGTGAAGGCAAAAATGAGGAAGAAACAACAAGAATTCCGGTGACGTACCCTCATGAGATGGAATTACTGGGCCAAATGAGGCACCAATATGAGAAAGACACCTTATTTAAAAAGGTACTCAAAGCACCCAAAGAGTTTAGAAACTTCGAAGTAAAGGATGGGTTAATTAGAATCAAGTTAAAAGATAGGACACCCCTATGCATACCTGATGTTAAGATAGATGGGCGGCGACTAATAGAGATCATAATTGATCAAGCGCACTCCATATTAGCCCATCTAGGGGCAGATAAGACCCTGTCATATCTCCAGGAGCACGTCTGGTGGAAAACCATGGCGCAAGACGTACAAACATTCTGTACCTCTTGTAAAACATGTCAGCGTAGCAAACCGCCCAACCAGAAACCCTACAGATTGCTGAATCCTCTCCCGGTCGTGTCATGACCCTGGGAGGCCATAGGAATCGACTTTGTTGGGCCTTTGCCATTATCTCGCGATCGAGACATCGAGTATGATTCAATAACGGTTGTAATAGACTTACTGTCAGGGATGGTACACCTTGTGCCCAGCCGAACCACATATACCGCTAAGGACGTGGCTGAATTGGTGTTTGCAGAAGTCTACAAGCACCATGGCATCCCTAAAGCGATCATCAGTAATTGCGATGTCCTATTTACCAATAACTTCTGGACTAACCTTAATCATCTCATCGGTGTGACTTTGAAGATGTGAGTGCGTATCACCCAGAAACGGATGGGGCCACAGAACGTGCCAACAGAACTATCGGGCAAATGCTCAGAGCTTGCATAGCCCCAAACCAGCGGGATTGGGTCGTGAGACTACCAGCAATTGAGTTTGCCATCAACATGGCCCAATCAGAATCTACAGGTCTGCCGCCATTCTATATGAACACCAGACGATTACCTCATGCTATGATCTGGGAGAACCCTGGGCCTTCTGAATACCCAGGGGTGCGCGTCTTCACTCAGCATATGAAGGCTGCTATAATGTCGGCTCATGACGCGGTCATCAGTGCCTGAGTTAAGCAAACTCAAGAGGCAAATAAGAAATGATGGCCAAGCCCACTAGAGAAGGGTGATCTTGTGTATATATTGACAAAAAATATATCCTTGCCTAAGGGAACGTCCAGGAAACTATTGCCTAAGTTTATTAGTCCTTACAGGATACTGGAGGACTACCGAAACAATTCATATAAGCTTGAATTGCCCGACCGATTGAAACAACGAGGCATTCACCCAGTATTTCACTCGTCTTACCTTCGAATTCACGTGCCGAATGATGATAGACTATTCGCAGGGCAACTGGAAACCCAGGTAGCTGATTTCGGGATCCCCGAGTCGGAATGGGCGGTAGATAAAATTTTATCACACTCGGGGAACCGGACGGACACCGTGTTTGAAATACTCTGGCGATCTGGAGACAAAATGTGGTTACCGTACAATCAAGTTGAAAAACTTGGGGCGCTTGCCAAGTATTTCAACTTACTTGGAATTGAGGATGTCTCAGCATTAGGAGACGGCAGCGGGAAGCCACCATTGGGTGACTCCCAAGTGTTTTTAGGACACTTATTTTTCGATCAGTTCACAGACTATAAAACCCCAGCAACGAACTTACCTGCCCCATCTCCCAATCGCCCTTTCAATCACAACTTACCCATCACGCTAGGCCTTATCATATCCCCTCGCGCTCTCTTAATCCTAGCAGTGATGGCCCCATTACTCACTTGCGTTGGCGCATGTCGCTTCACTCTTACCAACGCTGCCACTGACGGTGATTTGCTGGTTGTGGTCGACATCATTCGTGTGTACCTTGAGTATGATGCTCACTTGAGGTCAGGCACCGCTGCGGATCGCGCAACACCTGCAGGATACAGGGAGTTTGCTTTGGCCTTTAACACTATGCAATCCCTCTCCTCAGCCACTCCGCAATTCTCAGAAGAGAAGACTCACGGGCCCAAAATCACTGGCCCCTCCCCTTCATTCACTGACTTGGTCAGGGACAATGTGCCCGCTGATACCCAGCACAATCCTGCACCGCAGCTCCCTGAAGGGGGGCGCTGGATCAATCCTCAGCGCATTGAGCTACTGGAAGAGGCTCTGTGGCAGAACCTCGAAACTACTAAAAGGAAGTGTGAGTGGCGCGAGCGCGCAATCACAGAGCAAAAAAACAAGCGCACCCATACGAGCTTCCGCTCCAGGAACATTGCTGATGAATACCCCATTAATCGAGGGGAAGAATCCAGCTCTAGTGGACATAACACTCCTTCCACCCTAGGGACTTCCATTCAGACCCTAGCCCCACCCACGCATATGGAGGTAGATGATGAGGATGGTGAAACCACCACTCAGGGTCCTGCGCCCAAGACTGGTAGAAAGGAAGGCGCTAGGATCCCCAAGGCAAAATAAGGGTGATGGCACACCCTGGAGGGGGGTATGTGACATTGCCACGATCGAGGATAGAGATCGAGGCAGAAAGAATAGATGAAGCCAAGAACTAGGTGCCTAAGCCGACGTTCATGGTTCTGACATAGAGTGACTTGAGTGTCTTAGAAGTATTTGATTTCTCTTTATCATGGGCTCTTCACAAGCTACTAGTATTTAAACCCTACTCGTACTGTAAAGATCCCTTAGTTCTTTTCCAATCAAATCAGACTGGTATCTGGTGACTTTGCGATAAGGATTCTATTCTATTCTATTCCTTGTGCCGACACATCAAGTCTTATCAACTTTGACTGCCGTCACACTCGCCTTGCATGTGGAACAAGATAAAAAACACACTGCCAACTAATCGAGTCGTACAGATAGGCTTCAATACAAAATATGATGGGTAAGTCGGGTATCTAGTGTAAAAGAGTGTAAAAGTTGTATGTTTTAGTGTTCAGAACTTAGAATCTGCTTATCTGTTGCTGACTATACTCTGGCGCAAAGGGCCAGTCAGAGTAGCCCCGTTGATTGATTACCGGGCATGTACCACATTTTTTGGTCACCATGCTCAAGCGTGACATCCTTTAGCAGGCGGAATGGAAGGTCGGGCACAAGAAAGGGGGGACGTCAGTCCCTGTCAAGTATGGAAATAAATAATGAACGACTCACGTTGGCATGAACGACCTCCTGAACACAACAAGTCCGCCCTTGTTGTCTATTGTCTCAATAGCACTTTGCAGTTATGCCCATTGATGCTGATGAACATGCTTCCCTCACGCCCATTCCAGATATCCTAGAGGAAATAGCTGTTGTGTTCAGAAGTCTGTGGTTTTACGACAGGGATATACGCAAGTTTGTGCTTGCGCAACTGCTCGACGATGTAGGAGAACTGGAGTTTTGGATCTGCCATGCCCGTGAGTATGCCAAAAATCAGCTGAACAAAGCAGGCCATAGTGTCAATATGATATATCATTTACTGTCATTGAAGTAAATCTGTGATACAGTGGCTCAAAAAACTGTCCGCATGTTTGTGCTATTTTCACCATTTTTTACCTGTCCATTCATATACAATAATGTAAATGGTGAAAATAGCACAAACATGCGGACAGTTTTTTGAGCCACTGTATATCCCTGGAGTCGGCTTACCACGGCAAATAGTTTAGATGCCATTACAAATGATATATCACCATGTACCCAATATGCACTGCCGCAATTTTGGCAATTTTGAAACTCAGCTTTTGTCATTCCAGGCATTTGGTCACCTCCTCATGTCAGGCCTTCTCACACCATTCCCACACTCCGCATTTTCGCATTTTTAGCCACCTTACTCCACAACACCCAAAACATGACCCAATATGGTACATCCCCACAATTTCAATTATTCCCACCCTCCCCCTACATCATTGCAGCTTCACCACCACACCACAATAGATCCCTGTGCATATATAAGTAGCAGTTTAGTATATATATGTATGATATAATGTAATAGACCGCTTTTTTTGTCTATTTGTGTGCCTGCTCCTCCTCTAGGGCCCTCTTGACATAGGGTAGGTTATAAAACATTTTCGTATTTTTGCCCCTTTGGTGGGGAGGTGTTCTATTATATTCAGAACATATATGAGTAGATTCCCATCTTTATTTCACCCCCTGAAGCGTCCTATGGGTCTTTGGACTTTCCCACACTCCATTTCTTATCTATTTCACTTCCTCAGCACTCAATTCCTGTTGGATTGTTTTGTGAATTTATGAATATGATACTGAATATATTTGGAATGTACTCCAAGTTTCTGATTATTAAAATTCGATGTTTTGAAGGTATTGATCCCTTATCAGTAGAAATAGCAAGCATATGCAGTATCTCAAGCCTACAACCTATTTTGAACTGATCTTTGTCATACAAAGCAAGTATATATACTGTGATAATCATATATGCACAGGCTGAATTATTTATGCAAGAGTAAGACACTGAAACATCAAAAATGCGATCATATATATGTTTGTTCCTGTAGAAGGATCCTATGTGTGTACTGGGCCAGCTATATGATAGACCTACTCCATATATTCATAGAAATAGACACCTCACCTCAATTAAGGTCCGGTCCTACAGGAAAAACTTTCACAGGGGGTGAACCACCAGGAGAGGGGGGTACACTATGCAACAGGTGATCATCCTATGGTCCTATGCTCCTGATACATTGTTCCTACAGTTGGATAGATACTAGGAATGATTTTTCCAAGTCTGTCTACCTAGAAATAATTCAATAAGAACACATTTTATGTTTTCTTGCATATGTGCTATATCTATTGATGTAGGACGCTTCAGGGGGGTGAAATAAAGATGGGAATCTACTCATATATGTTCTGAATATAATAGAACACCTCCCCACCAAAGGGGCAAAAATACGAAAATGTTTTATAACCTACCCTATGTCAAGAGGGCCCTAGAGGAGGAGCAGGCACACAAATAGACAAAAAAAGCGGTCTATTACATTATATCATACATATATATACTAAACTGCTACTTATATATGCACAGGGATCTATTGTGGTGTGGTGGTGAAGCTGCAATGATGTAGGGGGAGGGTGGGAATAATTGAAATTGTGGGGATGTACCATATTGGGTCATGTTTTGGGTGTTGTGGAGTAAGGTGGCTAAAAATGCGAAAATGCGGAGTGTGGGAATGGTGTGAGAAGGCCTGACATGAGGAGGTGACCAAATGCCTGGAATGACAAAAGCTGAGTTTCAAAATTGCCAAAATTGCGGCAGTGCATATTGGGTACATGGTGATATATCATTTGTAATGGCATCTAAACTATTTGCCGTGGTAAGCCGACTCCAGGGATATATCACAGATTTACTTCAATGACAGTAAATGATATATCATACTGCCAGGATATTGTGAACAAAGACCAGTACTGATTAATGTAAAATGTGCTGTTGAATATACCCCACGGACTCAATGGGAACCTCATCCTCTTGGAGCCAACAGCATCTACACCGGCATCTGCAACCTCGAGTGCAAACCTTGCACAATTCTTGGTGCTCCCACCATATTCATCCGTACGGTGGTTGGTGATGTCTTGAATGAATTGATCGACCAAGCAGCTGTTCACATCATGAATCTCAACGCCATCAAAGCCCGCTCGAATGGTGTTTTTTTGCGGCGGTGTTCTCGTGGACTGCATCTGTTACCTGTAGTCTGGGGCGCACGTCGGCTCTCGTGCAGTGAATTCGATGTCGATACAACACACCTTCTTCCACCCCTCCACATGAGCCTCAGTGTATACTTCAGGGACATAGTTATAACTGCCAGCATTCTGAGACATGAATGTGGCCTCTGTGGTAAAAAGAGTGCTAGGAGTGAATCCTCACTGAGAGTAGTATGCTAGTGCTTGTGGACCTGGGTGACTTTATGCTGCTTTAGACGCCCAACACATGATGCTGTTACTATCATAAGCGCCCCTGCTTGACGAGGGCCACATACTCCAAATTACGTAGCCGGAGCTTTCCAGATCACTCAACAACCGACTACCATTGCAAGTGTTGAACAACACCCACCATTGAAATATTCCAATCCTTCCACCATCGAGAAACTAGTGGGTGGTAAATCCGGTCGCACCATTCAAGGGATGAAAGTAACCTTGCTGGATGCATGCCTTATGACATACATGACTTCCAATTGTCGGCTATCACTCATCTCAGACATCGCAGATGTACCATGAGTACTGCTACTGGGACAGACAAGTAGAGCTTGTTGTTCATCATCACATGTTGGAACAACTGTCTTCCTTCTCTCAAGGTTTGACTATGGGAGACTAGTACCATGCAGCATGTTGACCGTGTGGGAGTGACAGCAAGTTTGATATCTCTCAAGATTCTTCGCATACTAATTACGAGCCCGCCATAATCATTGCCCACGCTCTTTTAAGATGCATTGTTCTTGCACGGAATCACACTATTGTTTCATAAATTTTGTGATGCCTGGAGATCCACATATAGTTGGCACATCGTGACGGGGGCCTGTTCATAATTGATTCATGTTTTTTCAAGGCGATATCATTTATGCTCGTCTGCTCAACAAGCCTGTTGTTGTGATTAACTCCGAGGAGGTCGCAAGGGACCTCGTTGACAGGTGTTCCACCATATATTCAAATAAACGCCAGTTGATTGTTTACGAATCGTGAGTGCATCTTGGAGTATTACTACGCATCAATCACGAGGATATTGTCAGCTTTGCTTCGGGCTTCAACGCAGGAACAATGCCAAGTAATACATTGTTACACATTATGTTGATGTCCAGTAGGTGGGGCTTCACTGACGAATTTTTCACCAGGCATTTCATCAAGCTGAGATACCCACTTATCATACTGTGCAACTCCATTGCGCCCACAAAATGTTGTTCAGTCCTCTACAAGACCCTGGCAATTATGCAAGCCATTTTAAGATGTCAGCACTGTGGTGGTGTTGTGGACTTCTCAGTATCATCATGTATCAATTGTAGATGCATATGTTGCAACATATTCCAGACAACTTTCGCGAAGTTTCGCGTCAGAGATACCCATGGCACACTAACAGAGATTGGCCCGAAGGTGAGTGTGCATGGCTCGCACATACTGTGCCATCGTCCATGTCAATACCACGACATCCAAAGATAGCAAAAACGCATTAGTGAAAAGCCTTGCAAGGTTGAGTTCAATGCCTGTACTTTATGCACGGTACTTGTATGTATGAATGGCATGTCTATGAGCGTTAGTCAAGAATATGCCTACTGTACAAGAGTTGATACACTGCAGGCCGTGACATCTTAGTCCCCACATGAACCAGTATGATTTAATGTTTTCCACCATCGATCGAGATCTGCATAGTTGTCAGTCTTCATGCACGGGCTCTTGAAGTAGTACTTACGCTTTGCCGTGTTGGTTAGTAATGTTGGTCACATTAGGACGGATAGCGAAAAAGGTTCTAAAATATGGGCAGCATGATAATGCTGCGCCACTGCTGCGATTGCTGTGGTAATTGCCGCGATGTTCTACAGTCAGTACTACTACTAAGTAAATACAACTTGCTTGTCGCTGGCACATGTTCTGGTGTCTGCATGGTGCACTCATTAGTGCATGGAAGGACTTCACATGATAAATATAAGCTCGCCCAGTACTTGGTGTCTTGAAATGTAGCACTGAAGACCAAATTGTAGTCTGTCCTGCTGTTCCAGATTTAAGATATCATATGAAAATCCACCACTAAAAAGTATGTGTATTACAATGTGAGTTCGAATCCAATACATGATGCGAAAAAATGGGTCTGAAGGATATGCTACTATGTATTATACAACTTGAGTTCTGACAATTTATGAGCATAAGTTAGTGTCGCAGCAGTAATTGCAGCACACTGCAGCATCAATGTCACAGCACCCCCCAAAAAAGGAAAGAGGGTGCTGCGGTGCGCTGTGATTGTTGCTGCGACACTCACCAATGTGCATGCGGCGCTCATTTTTGGTTTGTTTTGCTCAACCACCTGACGTCAATATCGTCAAGTTGTCTGGTGAGTGCTCAACCAGTTCATTTCTGTTGCATACATGTCAGTAGTCCATCCAAGTCAATCAATTCACGATCAATGCCAATCTCATTGTCTGTTATCGCTGGCTTGTGTATTGGCCCCGCGTCATTCAGCATTCTATGGCGCTGGATCTGTTCAACTATTCTTCACATACAAAACTCACACATGCACAGACACCACACACACACAAACAAGACGCACACACATAATCACTCCGTCACATACACACTCTCGTACCATAGAAAAATTAGTACTGCACTATTAGATCTGACATGATTCGATAATCAATTTATATTGCAGACAAGGCTGCTGATGAAGGGTTCTATAAACGAATCTTTTTAAGGCCCGGCTGGTAGACGAGATGGAGCGATGAGAAGTTAGCAGGTCTTGGAGTGAAACGCACTGAGAGTCGCCAGCATTGGCAGCAAAGCCTCAAATCTTTTTGAGGCCATGATGTGACATCTACTATTTAGTGTGTGAAGGCTCGAAGTAGGTGGCACAAGTAGAAGAGCGTTATCAACTGATAGACAAAGGTTAGACTCGTTCGGCGGAGCCTCATCCCATGGTGTTCATCTCGTCCTCGGCGGGTGGCTGGACACTGCCAGACACTTTGGTCCCTCCGGGGGTGCCAGTGTTAAGTGTGTTCCTCTTTTGGTTCCCAAACCCCTTTCTAAACATCTTAACCTGCTGCTTCTTGAAGTAGTTCTTGCTCTTCTTGTTCATCAAGCGGCGCTCCTCGATCTTGTCCCGCTGATGAGCGGCAGAGAGGGCAGTGTGCCACACCATGCAGTCAACTTGGTCCATGCGTGTAGCAGACAAAGTGACATCTTTGTCATTGTCGTCCAAGAGATCTCCCATCTCAACGGACGTGCCTTCGCACTTTACAACGCCTTGTTCGTCGATGACAGAGGCGGTAGTGGTAAGTCCCTCATGATTGTAGGCGCGAGCAAAGTACTCATAGCCCAATGGGCAGGCAGGGCGAGCCGAGGGAGCCTTGTTACAAAGGGCGTAGGAGTATATGATGAATGCCTTCAGCTGGCTGCGGGTGACGAGACGTAGTTCGTCCATGTCGTCTGGGTTGGTGATAATGAAGTCTCGATCGCGCTCGGCGAAGTTAACGAGGGGGGCGGAGTGCATGGTTCTTGGTGATTGGCTGGAGGGAGTGATAGATGGGGGGTTTGGAGGAACGGGACAGGGTTTTATACGTTGGTTAACCTCCAATGCGACTGCTCCTAGAGATATTGGCTGGTCATCATTAGGGTTCGTTCCTTGTCCATCTGTCAGTTCCAAAATATTCTGATAGCGCGTTCAAGTGCGTTACCTGGTCATATGGTAACCAGGTAATATCGCTTGCTTGCCACTGTACCTCAAAGGACGCATCTTCCCAGGCCCCCATGTGTGACAAGATTCTGTCGACTGCCCACTCGGTGTCAGGCTCTCCGAAATCCGTGATTTGGGTCTCCAGCCGTCCTGGAAACAGGCGGTTGTTGTTGGGCAAGTGAATGCGCAGCAAGGAGGCGTGGAACACGGGATGGACTCCCCATTGTTTCAATCAATCGGGCAAGTCCACAAGGAAGGAGTTGTTACTGTAGTCCTTTAACAGCTTGTATGGCCCTACATACTTGGGTAAGAGTTTCTGTGCTAGCCCCTTAGGAAAGGATATATTCTTTGTTGATAGGTATGCCAGGTCGCCCACCTTGAAAGGGCAGAGCTGGTGCTTTCGGTTGGTGTTCCGAGTCTGCTTGACGTGGGCTTCGAGCATTGAGTTGTGGGCTCGTATGAGTGACTCCTTCATTTTCTGAGAATATGCTCATACCCCCGGATATTCGTCCTGTCGGGGGTTATTCCATACCATGGTGCGCGGCATCCACCCGTTATTGATGAAGAATGGTGACTGGGAAGTCGATTCCGACTGGGCGAGATTTATTGCAAATTCAATGGCGGGTAAGTGTGACGCCCAATCCTTCTGGTTGGTTGAGATGCAGGACCATAGCATTTGCGTGATGGTTCGATTGGCCCGCTCGGTTGCCCCGTCAGATTCGGGGTGGTAGGCGCTAGACATTTGCTGCTCGATGCCTAGCAGTCTGTTGAGGTGAGTCCAAAATGTGCTGGTAAACAGGACATCTCAGTTGCTTACAATCGACCGAGGCAAGCCGTGTAGCTTATACACTTCGGCAAATACTAGCTCAGTGATGTCTCTGGCATTGTAGTTAACACGGCTGGGCACTAGATGGACCATTGACGTAAAACGGTTGATTATGACCGTTATTGAGTCGTATTCCCCGTCGCGGTCCTTTGACAGTGGAAGGGGTCCCACGAAGTCGATTCCAATTGACTCCCAGGGCCTTGAGGGTATGGAGAGTGGGTGTAGCATCCCATAGGGCCTCTGGTTGGAGGGCTTGCTCCTCTTGCATGTGTTGCATGAGCTACAGAAAGCGGTAACGTCACTTACTAGACTCTCTTCCACCACACATGGTCCCGAAGGTACGTCAATGTCTTTGATGCTCCTAAGTGCGCCAGGAGTGAATGGGCTTGTGAGATAATCACCTCTCTGATAGCTTGATTGCTGACTTTTACGTTGGGCACACATAACAGGGTCTTATCATGCAGGCGCATTTTGATCAATCCATCCGATACTTCGAAGTTTCGGTATTCACCAGGTGAGTCTAATATCCGTTTAAAGAACAGGTCCAGGTTATACTGATCTCTGATACCTTTGATCAGTTCACTTTCATCTGGGTATCCCAGGTGTGCTAGCCGCTCTAGCGGTTCATTGCTGTTGTTGTTGTTGTGTGGGCTTACAGGGGTCTGACCTGCTACCTCCCCCTCCTTTCGTTCCACCGGTCCTTTGAGAACGAAACGGGGTGCGACACGCTTGGTGAATTCCGCGGCCGTTTCAGGACGACCAGTTTCCGCAGGTCCCACCCTGCGCACAGGACGACCAGTTGCCGTGGGCGCCACCATGCAGGCCCGCTTGGGGTGGCCCGCTACTGGCATTTTGGGAGGCACCTGCCCGACAGGTGCCTCCCTCTTAGACACGAGCCTAGTGCTGTGTCTGGAGGGGACCATCAGTGCCTCAGGTCCCACCAAGACAGGCATCGAGATGAGCCCCGGCAATCTGCTCCGCTGTCCCTCCATGATGGAGTCATCGTGTTCTGTGAATTCACTGGGGGTGCGGACGGTACCCGGGGCATCAAACAAGTAGAGACGGGACAGGGCGTCAGGGAGGATGTTGTCCTCCCTGGGTAAGTACTGAATCTCGAAGTCGAACTCACCCAGCTTCTCGATCCAACAAGCTTGCCGCCCGGTCAGGTCCCGCTGATGCAGTAAGTGAACCAGTCCCTTATGATCGGTCAGCCACGTGAACTTCGTGCCCTGCAGGATGTCCTGATGCCTGAGCATCCCCTCAACCCCCGCCAGCATCTCCTGCTCATGCACAGCATAGTTCTGCTGCGTGGGGTTGAGTTTTGCACTGTACAGCATGGCCACCTTGGCAGAGCGCCAATCCACACCCTGGGCCACCACCGCAGCAATACCCTGCCCACTGGCATCGGTCATGAGCCAGATGGGAGGAGCACCAGTGCTGTAGTCCAATGGCACATGGTGGTGCCCCCAACAGTTGTCGACATAGCGCTTGACCTCCTCAAATGCCCATTGGTGGGTGAACTCCCAACGAAACGGCACAGTGTCCCCCGTGATTTCAGATAGCACTCCCATCGGGACCCTGACATTATGGATGTCGTCAGCCATGAAACCCACCGCCCCCAGGAAGCTCCGCAGGGCGTCGCGGTTTGTTGGTGTCTTCCAATTGATGATTTGGTCGACCTTGTCAGGATCCATGCGAATGCCCTCCTTGTCAATCATGTGACCCAAGATTTTCAGCCGGGTGCAGAGAAACTGTAGTTTACCCTCACTCAGGTACAGTTTCTCTCATTCTAGGATCCTAAGTACCGTCCTGACATGCTCCATGTGATCGGCCAGGCTATCCGAGTAGATTATGATGTCGTCTAGATAAACGTCCATCCAGTTCCCGATGAATTCACCGAAGAGGTGATTCATTAATGCCTGGTACGTTGCAGGGGCGTTGCAGTCCCCCTGTTGCAACACTGTGCTCACCATGTTCCCATCAGGGGTGGTGACAGTCATTCGGCTGACATGCTCGGGCACGACGCAAATCTGTTCATACGCATCCTGTCCATTGATTATAGATCGAAACTTATGCCTTGCGACCTGGCACAGTATCCTGTCGATGTCGGGCAAAGGTGATGACAGTTTTTTTGTATTTTTATTACGCTCACACAGGTCAACGACCGTGCGCAATTTGTCTGTGCCAGGCTTGCAGATAAACAACATTGGTACTGTGTTTCCCGCGCTAGTCACCTTCCACCGTCCTGACAACAGGTACGCTTTTTGCTTCTCACCCCATTGAGGTCTTAGGGGCTCGGGGCACTTCAACAGATGCCACTTATAAACCTTGTCCAGGTCGATTAGCAGTATCGTGTGGTTTATCGCCCTTAACAGGGGCAGCCCAGTTTCGCTTGCCTTGGCACACAGCGGTTTGGCCAGGCGGCGGAGCTCCTGCCGAGCATTCTCCAACTCCTCCTCAAGCATCCCCACCATGCGAGACTCCAGTACTGACACGTGTTCACCTTTCACAGGTTGAGCCTTATCACTCCCCACTACTACTCTGGATGGGTTGAGTCCCACCATCACCTGGTGTTGGAAGAGGAAGGGCGTTCCTAGTATTAGATCATAATTTTGTAAGTTTATTATATCAAAGAATCACTCTTCGCTGATGTGCTGGTAGGAGAACTGGGCCTTTGCCCCGAAGTTCACTTTAGATCGTGAGCCCTGCACCACGAGCTGAATGGTGAGTGGTTTTTCCAGCTGGATCCATTTCACGTGCAGTTGTTCTGCTAACGTCGATGACATGAAGTCTGCCAGCGAGCCTGTGTCAATCAGGGCTCGTGCAGGTTGCCCATTTATGTGCACTACCACCATGACGGGCTTAGGAATTAGTCGCTTCAAGTCCTGTGTGATGGCCGCATTGTGTTGGATGGCGGGATATTTCCCTGGCGCCACCTGCTGCCCGTTTAATTCGATTAATTGGAAGTGGTGAGCTGTCTCCCCGAAACGTATGTCGGGTATCGTGAAAAGCTGATGCGCCACTTCTTCTAACGCACAGTCCATAGGGTTGCGTCCCCCATCCTCCAACAGTTGAAGGGAGTAGTCCTCCCACTTCAGCTCAGCCTCCAGCATTAGCGCATCCAACTGCCTATATGCTTTCAACAATCGCTTCGCATACCAGTGGGTGATGCTTAATTTTTTGTTGCATAGGAATTCCTCGGCTGCCCGTACGTTGAAGTTTAACTTGTTATTGAACACTTTGTACGTGACCTTGTCCCCAACTCTGCCCGTTGACAGATAAATTGGTCTATTACAGTGCCCCCCAGGTATCTACCCTCATTGTTCAGGGCCGATGAAACACACGCAGACATTGCATCGCCCATGGGGGCGTGATTCTTAGTTGGCCGTAACATTGGCTGCGGTAGGTCTAGGGGTTCCGCTAGCCTCCCCGCGTACCACTCGCCCACCCCAAACTCAGGGTTCTCTAACAGGTGAGACAGGATCTCAACGTCGTCCCGGAGGTGTGATCCACGGTCCATGATGATGTGGTGGGTACCAGAGGTTTGGTAAATGAGGAACCGTTCCTCCGAGAAAGTCTCTTCGTTTGTCAGGTCGTCACCTGGGTAGGGGCCATGTATCCTTAACAGGTGCTCTGCCCGTCTAGCCCAAGGGTCACCCAAGGGCACATCAATAATTCCCCATGCGCGGCTCACTCGCACCTCACGTATGGGGTCCTCGAGAGAAGCACATCCCAGAGGGATTTCCGTGATTACCTCTGTGCTGTAATCTAACGCCTCCAGGCTTCTGTCCTCGGGTGCCTCTACGTGCATGGCGTAATTCGGTATCCCTGGGGGTCGGTTGCCACTACCCGAGGGCACTGTGGTTCTGCTGGGACAGCTCTGGGAGATGTGCCCAGTTTGCTTGCACACAAAGCATCGGCCCTCTGAGGCAAGTCTATCATGCTCTTCCTTGCTCAATTTTTCAGGTTGTTCTTGTGGCGGTCAGTGATTGCCAGCCATCCTTCCTGGATTCCCAGGGGGTACCCTGTTTCCCCTTAGGTGGGTCCTATCCCTGCCCCGCGGTGCATTGGGGAAAGATCTCCCGGCGGTCGATGGGCCTGAGTACGCTTATCTGGGGTGATCCGTGTGTGGTGAGTAACAGATCAATTTATTGCTTCCTTTCTTCACGGGTTGTTGCCCATCATCACAACTGCGTGATTCGGTCATTGAGTTTGCTAACTCGATGATTTCAGCTGTTCATTGAACCCTTCTCAGGGACGTGACCTCCGGGTTGAGACGCATCTTATACAGCTCACTTTGGATGCTGGGGTTCAGCTCGAACCAAAATTTAACAACTTTTTCTCTTTTGGGTATGTTACCAATCATCATCCAGAGCTCGTTTAATTCAGACAAGTAGTCTTGTACTCTTTTGTCACCTTGGAAGCAGCGGTATAACTTCTTACACTGTTGGGTGCGATAATCCAGCGGGAAGCAGTAGTTAAATAACTCTGTAAAGAATTCCTTTAACCTCCACTCAGCTGGTCGGTCTGACACTTGCCTCGCATAGAAGTCATGCGCCTTTCCTTTCAGGAAGTGAGATAGGACGAAGACTTGGCGCTTGCGGGGGACATTCCCGTCTTCCACATAGGCAGTTCCTTCAGTGATGAAACAATGGAATGCGTGGGAGTTGACCGAGCCGTTGTATTCTGCAGGCGGGATTGGTTTCAAGGTGACCCCTCTCCTTTCCGAGACTTTTTTAGATTTATGCTTCTTTGAGCGGTTTCATTTTTTAGAGGATCGCTTCCTTCGCTTAGGGGGTTCATCATCTAAGTCCAATGACGAATTATCTGGTGAGTCGGACGACGAGGACGATCCTCCTGATGATGACGCCTGTGTTGATTCATCTCGGGAGTCTGAGTTCGACTCGGGCTCATCCTCTGACGAGTCGGGGTCCCTGTCAATGGTGGGTTTCGATCTTCTCAATTTGAACTGGTCGAACGTGCGGCCAAGGTAGCTCTTAGGGGCTATTTGGGCCATGGCGTCTAATGCTGCAGGGGATGCCCTCAGGCCTCGCCTCCTGGTCTCCTTGCCCACAGTCCTTTGTACTAATTCCTCTACAGGATTGCTGACGGCTGCCCTCATGCGGGGGAGCACTGCTTGGTTAGCCGTGGCCTTAGCCAGTAGTGAGTCCCTTCGTTGTATCTCCAAATTCAACTGTTCTATTTGCTTCTGAAAGGACTTAGCCATTCACTGTTCAGCCTTCTGGACCGCTCGTTCTGTCGGGTCGGCTTTCGATGGTTCATTTTCCCCTTCGGACACCTCTGCGTGGGCGCCATTATTCTTGCGAGACCACTCGCATGCATTGGCCCAGGCCTTCAATGCTTCCATCTGGGCCTTGACATCTACGTCTGAGTCATTGAGGTCGATACCTCCCCAGTTACGGGGATCTATTCCCTTACCCTTCGGCGGTCCTTTGCTCGTTGTAGGGTGGGGCTCGACTGATCTAGCCTGCTTCTCAGCGCGCCTCCTTTCTCAGATGCATCAGCGTTCTTCAGAGGTGAGGTTCTTCTCAGCCTCTTTAATCAGGTCTGTTCCTGGTAAATCCTTCTGCCGGGTTTCGACCCTGGCATTCCCAGGTTTGTTCTTACTGTCCATCCTGGACTTCTTGGACTTCTTATGGCAATGTTCAACCTCTTTCCAAGGTTCGTCACTTTCATCGCTCGTGGTATAAAAAGGGGAGCTGTTAATATTCACAGGAGTATTAAATATAGGGGTTGTTCCCTCGTCCGAACTATCCAATGCCAAAGTGCGCAAGACGCTGTCAGATTCCCTTTCAGCTCCAGGCTGAGGGGTTTCCGACCTTGTTCATACCACGTCGCTGTACGAGCAAACGGGTCTGAGAACAGGCCCAACAGGAGTGTCGTGAGACAGCTCTTTTGTTGGGATAGTTGGTGTTTTGTTAGTTCCAGTTGAGGTTAACGATGACGTACTTTGGGTATCAAGATTTGGGGCAGGACCTGCTGAGGTGGATCTGCCCAAACGGAGATTGTAGTGTGTAGACATTGGTATGATATCGAGTGGTATGTCTGGTGGGCCTTAACCGTAGATGCCGACTTGAGATGATTGAGAATAAGAAATGAAAACTAGTAAAGACTTTGGTTCGTCAAAAAAGATGTGACATCTACTATTTAGTGTGTGAAGGCTCGAAGTAGGCGGCACAAGTAGAAGAGCGTTATCGACTGATAGATGGTGTTAAAGTCTGGTATTCTGGGTACAATAAACACTGCCCTAATTCTATGACAGTAGCCCGTATTTAAACTATAGTAAATGAGAGGTAGGGTTAAGGGTTCGGAGAAGATAGGAAGCAGACACGGAGAAGTAATGAGCGCAGGCATATGATAAAGGTAAGATAGGACATATTGGATTCTAGTAATAAAAGATAGGTAAGAAGTAGGGACAGTATAAATGAGAATCAGGGGAATGGTTGACAGTATTAGGACTCTGAAACAGCAACTGTCACTTAGCGTATATGACAGCACCCGTTACATAGTGCAGTACTAATTTTCCTACAATACAAGAATGTGTATGCGAAGGAGTGATTGCGTGTGCGTCTCATTTGTGTGCCATGTGGCATCTGTGCGTGTGTGAGTTTTGCATGTGAAGAATAGTTGAACAGATCCAGCGCCATAGCACTCCAAGTCCCTTGATCCTCCGAGTCAAGATTATCCACTACCAACTACTGAAAAATCATGGTTCTTGTAAGTCTCCACATCTTAAAATCTTCCGTGCACGAGGCTGACAAGTACAACAGGGTTTAATTCGACACATATGTAATTACTATTATCCTGCTAATGACTCGGATCTGCCCTCAACATACACCCGCACACATGCATCAAGTGAAGACCCACCACAGAAGAAGGCACCTCAGGCTGTTGCCCACGCTCAGTCCAATATTGAACAGGCGAAAGATGCTGATTTATCGGAGCTCTGGGATGGTTGGCCTGATGGAAGTTATAGCTGTCTGTTTTCTTGGGAGGAAGCTTATCAGACAGTTTTCTTGATGGAACACTGGGCCAACAGCAACCGAGAAGGGGATAAGGAACAAAGTGACGGCGACAATGTAGCTGCTAGCTCCAATGAGCCCCTCATTTCTGATAGCCGATGCGTGCCACGACCTCGAAATCGACAGCGAGCAAAATCCGACGGGGAGCCTAGAAAGCGAAGAAAGGTGGCACTGACTGCCTCTTGAGATGATGGCCACAACTGCGCAGTCACTCGTGATCAAAAAAAGTAAAATGAAT
Organism: Suillus paluster; assembly: GCF_016628075.1. NCBI lineage: Eukaryota > Fungi > Basidiomycota > Agaricomycetes > Boletales > Suillaceae > Suillus > Suillus paluster. The sequence goes on along the minus strand of NW_024537749.1, from coordinate 7,619 downwards.
TATGAGGGAATCAGAACTAGCTACACAAATGGTTTAACGACGTTGAAGAGGACAACATCAATTGTTGAACCAAGACTTGCAGAAGCAGTGCTAAGAGCGCGTGAATCTTGGTATAACTTGAGCACAGCGTGGATGCATAAGGACCTAGTGCATGCTTGACTCCATGGGTGGTTTGGAATAGACAGAGGTCCAGTAGCTGACAGCAGGCGTAGTGAGTATTTGAATGCGCACTCATTAATGTTTTGTGAGCAGCGCAGCAGTGGTTCGTGGCAGTTGCCGCAGCAGTCGCAGCAGTGGCGCAGCATTTTACCTGTGCCCCTAAAATATCTTACCTGTGATAAATTGAGATTCCGCAGAGGCAATGTAAGAGACCAGTCCCGCAATGTCGTCTGTATTCCCCAAATACCCGACACGTGTCTTCTTCTTAGCCTGGAGAGATGTTTGAACGAAGCCATGAGAACAGTGCTACTGTCTTACATTTTCGTTGTAGACATCAGGAGATATTCCTTTCAGTGCCTCATCCATGTCGTTGAATGTGATCCATGTATGACGCTCAGCCTACAGTTAATATCTACCGCCTATGCATATCCATTTTGCTGACATGCCACAGGAACTAGGAAGTCGTTCATTGGCGCGCTGCTTGCGAAGGCTATCCACGATCACACCAAACTAGTGCTGCCGTGGTCCAGTCCCGAACCGTGGTTCAAACCTGACCATTGGTCAGGTTCGTCCTTGGTTCGGTCCATGGTCCAGCATTTTGCACGGACCGAACCGGAACGAGGTTCATGGTCCGCTAACTCCTGTGCGGTTCATCTATAGGTTCGGACCTTCCCGAACCATTCCGAACCCGGAACCGAATCTTCCTTGCAACGCCTTCAAGGCTCAAGCACATGCTTATGGTCATTTTGACTTCTCAATCCTCAAGATTCGCCATGGTCACTTTGACCTTTGGCATTCTCAAGACTTTTTTCGACTTATCCTGTTCGGAGGTTCGCATCCCGCACACCCTGCTGTCCGATAAAGCCTACCTGTCCAATCAAGCTCGAGGTACGACTTTTCCATCAAATCAAGCGCAATAAACTGATTGATCTGATATATTGATATATTTTTTTAGGATCTGTCAATGCATACTACGAGTTAGTAGGAGATTGGGTATTCACATATAAAGGGAGCAAGGTGAGTGATATATTTCGACTACCGGTACAATGTCTGAACCTGAAGCACAGTGTGCCCTCAACCCAGACGGGTCTCTAAAGGATGCCAAAGACATCGTTTTTTACAACGATCCTGATGATGCCGTCCCCATTTCCACTCCATCCTCTGCCCAACCCCCCACAGACGCCTTCTCTGTGCTACTGCAGACTGGATGCAAACCAGTGCCACTTACTGCAGGTGCTCGACGCTCCATTCGCACCTCTAAACCTTCTGCGCGCCTTCGTGATTCCGACAATGCTTGTTCTTCAACAAGCCGCAAGCGCACATTATCTAGTGCAACCGAGCAACTAGTTAGGAAGAAGGTTGTGTTACAGCTCTCCGCTCCATTATCAGACGATGAAGACTCTCATGCAGCTGGTGCTGACACGGATATTGATACTGACCACGGTGCTGGTCAATCAGATGAGGCCAAGGACGACGATGTACCAGCACCTGAGGACGAACCTGAGGACGAACCCGAAGATCTTCAAGACACCACCATCCGAGCCACTTTATCAAAGAGTGAGCGCACCGCTGATATTCGAACAATCTTCACTCATGATGACAAACATTGGGTCTGCAAACCTTGCAGGGATGCTGGTGAACTTGAAGGCAAGTACACGTTTCGCGGAGGTATCTCTACACTACGCACGCACATTTGTCGGTATGTTCACGTCTTCTTTCTCTTGAATGATCACTAATATTATATATCTATCAGTAATAAAGCCCATTTTCAACTTTACAAGTCACGCTGCGAAGCCGCAAACATCACCATGCACCCTCGAGCGGTTCCAACTGGTGAGGTTCAATCCCTGTGAGTGACATTTGCCGTATTGTAGTGTGTTGTACTGATTCATAGATAGTTCAAGGCAATCCACCCTCGATGGCAGCCTTGCCCCGAAAGCGCCCATGTTTACCAAGGCAGGGCTTCTGGGGTATATCATGGAGCTGATTGTGACCGAGGACGAGGCGTTGCAGCTCATCGACAAACCAGCCTTCCGCAACTTGCTTCATTATGTCCGCCCCGCCCTTGCTGAAAGTGACGTGCCACACCGCACAAAACTTATGGAGACTGTTAAGGCCCGCGCAGTGCAGGTGGTCAACGTCATTCGTGAGCGTCTCGCAAAGGTAGACAGTCAAGTCTCGATGACTTTCGATTCATGGACGTCAATCATCGGCGACCCTTTCTTCTCCATCACAGGCCACTATATCTGGAGCCCGGATGACAAACCCCAGCAATGGGAGTTACGCTGCGAGCAACTCAGTTTTGCGCACATCCAGGGCAATCATAGTGGTCAGAATACGGCTCGCTTGATTGTTGATACCATTGACAAATATGAACTACGAAATAAGGTAAAGTTTAGTCTACTACTTCGCTGCACTGAATCTAATCAGTGTGTTGTAGGTTGGATGGATGACCTCTGACAATGCCACCAATAATGATACCGCCATGAAAGCAGTTGGACAAGAAATCGATCCTGAGGGTACGCGGTGGGCACCTGATGCGCGCCGCATCAGGTGCCAAGAACATATACTTAATCTCGCAGCACACCACTTCATTGACGCTGTCGCCCCCACACCTCAAGCTGCTCTCATGAAGAAAATTCGACAAGCGCTTGATAATGGCAACGACGCTGACCTTGACACATTAAATAAACAGCTTTCTTCCATGGACATCAGTAATACTAACGACGATGACGACAACACCTTATTTGATACCGGTGATTCACTTGGCAAAGCTCTTGCCCTCATCGAGCAGGTACGTGCTATATTTATTAAACTATTCTTTTGCTGATCGAGATCCTCAGATCCGAAAGTCCCCTCAAGCTCGAGCGTTTTTCCGCAAGGCTTGCAAAGAGGAAAACGTACCTGAACTTGAGCTCTTGCAATGGATCCGGACTCGCTGGGCGTCGCTATATAAATGCCTGGACCGCATGTTGATCTTGCGTCAAGTGAGTTTTTTTTTCTTTCAATGTTTAAAAGTGGCCTGATTTTAATTAAATAGGCCGTAAACCGTTTCACCAACCTTGCCGACGAAAGCAACGAAGTGCCAACTCTTCGCAACAAGACTTACGACAACTTCAAGCTCGATCGAAGTGATTGGAGACACCTCGGGCTTATTCACCGAGTCCTCAAGGAACCAGCCACGGCTCAGCAATCGTTCTCGTCAGCAAAACATCCGACCGCATGGAAAACGATCCCTACGCTAGAGTGCCTCACTGTTCGATGGAGATCCATGGCAGATGACCCGCAATATCTTCCGATCGCTGATGCGATTGAGGCCGGACTCAAGAATGTCAACAAATACTTCAAGAAAACAAGTCAATCGGACGTGTATTTTATTTGTCTTGGTGAGTACTATCAATTTTAAAACTCGTTCTTATCTAATATAATTTAAGTTCTTGATCCAAACTATAAGCTCGCATACATTGAAGGCCGGTGGGATTTCGAAGATGTTGCAGATGGCAGAGCTCGTCTGGAGGCCGTGGTGAGTACTTGTCTATGTTGTTTTCCCCCCTCTCATCTTATTTTTTTTTGTAGTTTGATGACTATTATACACCGCCGAGTCGAACACCTACTACCAAAGAGCAATCTGCTCCGCCGACGAGAGCTGCCAGTGTACGCAAGAACTATGGCAACGATTGGATGCGCGAGGCTATTAGGACGCGCAAGACATCAGACCACCTTACTCACAATCCTCGTCAAGAGCTCAACATGTACTTGTCTTCGCCACTAGAGGAGACTGATGACATTGTGGCCTGGTGGGGGGTAAGTTTTCTTTTTGACTTGTTTTTTCGCTACTAGCTAAATCTACTTAATAGCTTCACTCGCTGCAATACCCTACACTCGCGCGCATCGCGCGAGACTATCTACCCATTCAAGGCAGCGCCGTTCCTTCCGAACAAGCATTCTCAAGCGGAGGAATCACTTCGACTATCCGACGCAATGCACTCGCGACTGACACGTTCACTGCACTACAACTACTGAAGGGAGCATATAGGAATGGGCACCTTTCTGCAGAAGTAGAGGCTGAGGGACATGCGGCTTCATTGGACATGTAACTACGAGTACAAATATCTTGCCTATGTTTTTTTTTCCTGGCTGTAATTTTTTCGCGTTCGGTTCGCGTTCAGACCGAGAAAAAACCGAACCTGACCGCTGCGAACCGTTCGCAAAGGTTCGGTCTAAGGTTCATTGAAATACCTAGAACCGAACCTTGGTCCGGTTCTTGGTTCTCGTCCAACCACCTCTGAACCGAACGGAACCGGACCACGGCAGCACTACACCGAACAGAAAATCCTTGTAGTCTGCTACACGAACCACGCCCTGGATCAATTCCTAGAAGATCTCATGAAGATCGGTATCCCTGACACTCACATTGCCCGTCTCGGCGGCAGAGCAAACGCGCAGGTCGCCCATCTTGGCGTTTCGGGGAAGAAAGAGCGTGTCACCCGATCGAAAGCTGATTGGACTATCATCGACAACCTGAAGAATTCATCGGGACTTCACTGCGACTCTCTAGAGGACGCCATGGACAGGTTCATAGCCTCCAAGATTGACTTCAAGGACGTCCTCATGTACATCGAGTTCGAGGAACCGAACTTCTTTGATGCATTAAGAACTACAACGAATGTCAAGATCAACTGACACGCAAATTCGGAGAAGGGATGGTCGCAACCCTCATGGGGAAGAGAATCATTGGATGCACAACGACTGGAGCAGCCAAGTTCGCACAAGACATTCGTGGGGCGAAACCTGATGTCCTTCTCGTAGAGGAGGCTGGTGAGATTCTCGAAAGTCACGTCCTCACTGCGATGGGTGAGAGTACCAGTCAGATGATTCTCATTGGCGATCACAAGTACGTGAGCCAATGGTCATCTTCGGGATATCCTGCTGATGTTGGTTCTTCACAGGCAGCTGCGTCCCAAAGTCAACAACTACAAGCTGACTGTTGAAAAGGGCGATGGATTTGAACTCAACAGATCACTGTTCGAGCGCCTGGTTCTCAGAGGCTTCCCTCATGAAACTCTGACAGCCCAACACCGTATGCGTCCGGAAATTTCAGCGTTCATCAGGAAGCTCACGTACCCCGACCTCACCGATGCTGCCAAGACCCAGGGCCGTGATGACATTCGCGGGATCCAGAACAACTTCGTCTTCGTCGACCACACTCATCCCGAGGATAATGACCCTCGTATTGCCGACCGAGGCGACGGGGCCTCGTCATCGTCGAAACAAAACACCTATGAAGTCGAAATGGTTTGGAAGATCGTACGCTATCTCGCCCAGCAAGGCTATGGGACGGACAAGCTGGTCGTTCTCACACCGTATCTTGGGCAGCTCTCAAAGCTTCGAGATGTTCTGAAGAGGGACAATGACCCTGTGCTCAATGACCTCGACTCGCACGATCTCATCCGCGCCGGACTTATGTCCGCAGCTGACAATACGTCCAAGAGGCGCATCAAGCTTGCCACCATAGGTATGTTTCTGCCACTCGAGTTATAGCTAGGATCTAACGTTGTTTGAGCAGACAACTATCAGGGCGAAGAGAGTGATATTGTCATCGCTAGTCTGACAAGGTCTAATGAGTCCAACGACATCGGTTTCATGAACTCCCCTGAACGTCTGAACGTGCTGATCTCCCGGGCTCGAAATGGATTCATCCTGATCGGGAACTCGCAGACCTTTGTGAATGCTCGGAGGGGTAAAGAGCTCTGGGGGAAATTCTTCGAGCTCGTCAAACAAGGCGGCTACCTGTACGAAGGCTTCCCGATCAAATGCGAACGGCACCCATACCAAAAGGTCCTCATCAAATCTGCGTCTGAATTTGAACTGTTTGTCCCGATGGTGGACGCACAGAGATATGGTGAGAAATTCAAAATCAGTCAATGTCATTCCTACTCACACTGTCTCTAGCGACATGATGTTGAGCTGCGGCATCCATCCTTGCCCGCTAAAATGCCATCAGATCTCGGACCATTCGTAAATGCCTTGTCAACACCCGTATTCCGGCATGTGTGATGCCGATCGCCACAAGCTGAAGTGGAAATGTTTTCAGTCGAAGCCAGATCCTTGTCCTGACTGTACCAAAGAAGCCAAACGTGCAGAGGAGAAGCGAAAACGCGAACTCGAGCTGACGCAGAAACTAGCGGAGGAGGAACTGCAGCGTCTGATACAACGTGAACAGGAGCAGTTGGAGCACGACTTACGCATGGCTGAGCTGGATGCCAAGTTCAAGGCGGAAATGGATGCGATAGCTGACGCCCAGGTTGCACAGCAGCGAGCCAATGTCTACCAACAGAAAATCAAGGATATCGAGGCAGCTAGAGCCAACACGCAGAAGCTGTAAATGCACAGGCACACGCCAATGCTGCCCATTCTGCCTCGTCATCCAGCCAGGACCAGGACACACCCTGCACCTTCCGCACCTTCCGCACCTTCCGCACCTTCCGCACCTCCATCCAATCCGCAGTCAAACGTTCCTCCGTCAAATCCTACTCCTCCGTCGTCATCGCCGAGTCCGCAGCCAAGCACAAAATCTTCGACTTCACAGACGAATTCCCAGCAATCGAAGTCTCAACAAAGTGGACCTTCCTCGATGTCATCGAACAATGCAGCACCCACGTCGCCTGCCCACCAGGATTGGTTGTACCAGAAGCAAGTCAATGGCAAAAAAAATAGCGCCATCGACGGTATCATGGAGTTGACAGGGCTTGAGGAAGTGAAAGCACAAGTACTCCGTATCAAGGCCCATATTGACTTGATGAAACGACAAGGCGTCCCCGTGAACAAGGAGCGCCTCAATCTTGTTTTGCTCGGTAATCCAGGAACTGGTGAGTACTCTTCGATGTTTTAGCGTCCAGATCGCTCACATTCCTCCAGGAAAAACCACAGTCGCAAGGTTGTATGCGCAATTTCTCGAATCAGTTCAAGTTCTCCCAGGCGATGCCTTCCTTGAAACGACGGGTGCAAGCTTGGCACATGACGGGGTAGCTGGAGCCAAAAAGCTCATCGCAGATGCCATGATGGTGGGAGGAGGCGCTATCTTCATTGACGAAGCATACCAACTTGTTAGCGAACACCAGCACACAGGAGGTCAGGTGCTGGACTTTCTTCTCGCCGAGATGGAGAACCAAGTGGGTACTCTGGTCTTCATTCTCGCGGGATACAGCAAGCAGATGGAGAAGTTCTTTGAACACAACCCTGGCCTTCCGAGTCGTGTTCCGTACTCCCTCAAGTTCGCAGACTATACTGACGCGGAGCTTCTGACGATGCTGGAAGTGCTCGTGGAGAAACGATATTCAGGCCAGATGAAGGTGGAAGACGGCATCAGGGGCTTATATGCTCGAATTGCAGTGCGTCGACTTGGACGCGGTCGCGGTCGTGAGGGCTTCGGAAATGCTCGGGCATTACAGAACATGTTT
>NW_024537748.1:0-54976 GCF_016628075.1 Suillus paluster | reverse complement strand
AGAGACGGGAGTCATCATACCGCACAAAGGAAGGGCAGATCAAAATGACGCGGTACATGTTGATGCGGACACTGCGACAAACATACCTTTGGATCCTCTCAAATATCACGCAATGTCGCTGAAAAACACCGTTAAACTTCATGCTCAATAAAGTACAGTCACAAGTACAGCGAGGATGTATCACATTGTGGTACCATTATTCGTGCATCATGCATCGTTCCCGCTGGTGTGAAGCCTTGCCCATCTGGTATCAGTCCCATGCGAAACCCTACCTATGCTTCGTCAACGCCGCGTCAAGCCTCCCGAGTTCTTGGTCGTCTGCACGAGACAAACAAAGGAGATTAAAGGAGATTAAAGGAGATTAAAGTCGATGAATGCGTCCAAGACATAGGGTTAGCTCCTTCTTCACCGCAGTTGGTCTATGCTTGATGCCACGAGTTGCGTGTAACGACAGAAAGATGAGTGCAAAATACCTGGGGTATGTGCGATAATCAACAAGTCGACAACCAAAGCACCTCACCAACGAAATCGAGTGCTTGGGTCGTCCGCGAGGCCGTTGTGAATCGCAACCCATCCTTCCACTTGTCTGGTGTGAACAGCTTAGCTTCCCCCACAGCAAATGATACGGAGACGCCGCTGGAACCAGCTTTCGAAAAAGGGCTCCAGCAGCCTATCCACAGGCCTCCTTATTGAAATAAATCGGGGCCATAAGGACAGCGTTATCCGCTGGTCTCGTCGACCTCGTTTCGATGGAAGGAGTCAGCAAACGGTCAGTGTTCTGATACAACGCTTACCTTGCAACATAATTCACAGATCAAGTCTACTTCATCATTGGGAAGTGTCGCTTGATGCCCGAGTGACTCCTTCATGTCGGTAAGTTATCCGTCGATCCGTCGATGAGGCCTAGACCTCCCTCAAAAGATGAGCGCCACAGAATGTTGCATCAGAGAAAGGCGGCGCGTGCGCAGGGGAAATCTTTGCATCATCGACCATGGATTTCGTGGCCTGAAATGAGGAAGACCGCTTGAAAATTTCGAAGTCTCACATCGGTCGGGGCAGTTCGTGAAGAGGATGGAGGATCCTAGTGTCCAGAACGATACGCCCAAGCTGAACCAATTGTCTGAAAAAATATTCTAGAGAACGTCCGCGATAACATATGGCACTGTCGAGTGGTGCGGGATCACGAGTCCATAACCTCCTCGTAAATAACATGTTCATGGCAACAAGCACGCGGGTGCTGGTATCGAGGGTGACGAGGGGGAGGAGTCTGCATCAGAAAAATACAGAATATGAGCAGGGCAGGACTCGCATAGCATGCAGTAACAGCATGCTGCACAATCCGCAAACATGCTGGGGAGTATCGACTCGGAAAACAGACAGGCTCATGCAAGGAAGAGAGGAAAGCGCTCTGTTGAATGTTTATCAACATCAATATAGTTCCTGATATATAGAAAGATACGTCTAATGCCAGTCGCAGAACCTGAGAGCTCCATCCACATATCACTTAACCTGCGAAGAGAACGCATGGGACGCGGCCTAAAATTGACTTCCATGACTCCCACTGTCTCACCTGGCAGTTGATCGTTCGCATCTGTGATCGGAGAGTATCTGTGTGAGTCGGACTGAACGCTGTGTCTCGTGAGCCTGAAGCTGGCCATTCACTTACGGATTCACGGAAAAACTCTTGCGATTCCTCTCAAAAGGCCAAAGCAACTTTCGTATAAATAGTCTTGGAGTGCAAACGGTAAGTGGGTAGTAAGCGCATCCAACGATGGGATGGTAAGAATACTTGAAATTGTGAGATGTCGAGAGCAGTGAAACAGTTCTCCAGGATACAAGACTAGCCCACACCTGTTGTGCCTTCGGCACATGTCTACATATTATTTATTTGTATTAAATCTTACATTTACAAAATACTATATACTTTTATTTTAGTTCTGAGGACAGAGGACACGGGAGAATTTTTTGGGAAGGGCAAGAGTCAACAGCAAGACACAAACAGTGAGACTGAAGTTTACCTGGGACACTGGCTTGCAATCCTGTGGCCTCATACCTCGGCCAGTGGGATGCAAGCCAGTGTCCCAGGTAAACTTCAGTCTCACTGTTTGTGTCTTGCTGTTGACTCTTGCCCTTCCCAAAAAATTCTCCGTGTCTCTGTCCTATTTTCTGCTTTCCTATCTCCCGTTCTCCTGTTCTCCTGTTCTGCCATTCTCCTGTTCTCCTGTTCTCCCATCCTCCTGTCCTCCTCCTCCCATCTCCCCATTCACCCCATTTCTCCATTCTCCACCTTCCCATTCCCATGTTTACCCATTGCCCATTTTTCCTATCTTTATATTTTCGCATTTTTCGCATTTTTCACATTTTTATGTATACACAATTACAGTACATATATACATCATTGTTGTTTTCACATTTTTCTATTTGCTTGGTGTTCTTTTCTATCCCAAAATCCCTTGTTGTGGCTTAACCAATTTTGGACAGTGAGGTCATATAGTAAGGGAGAACGGTTTTTGGAAATTCAAACTCCGATTGACAGAACCACGCGAAATTTCTAAATTGAGGTTAAGCGAGCTAAGCGTTCCCATGTGGCCTTTAGCGAGCTACGCGTCTCCCACACACAGCCACAAAACCAGTCCCTGTGAATTATACTAGCCCAAGCCCGTTGTGCCTTCGGCACAGGAAGCAAGCAGAGCACTTTGTGCTCTGCTGGAGACACCTTCGGTGCCTTGCCCCAATGTGTCTACATATTATTTAATTATAACAAATCAATAATTTCTTACATCTTACATTATATAGTTTGTTTTAGTTATGGGATGTTGCACAAACAGTTTGACTGAAGGTTACCTGGGACACTGGCTTGCGATCCCATGGCCTCATGCCTCGGCCAGCAGGATGCAAGCCAGTGTCCCAGGTAACCTTCAGTCAAACTGTTTGTGTCATGCTATTGACTCATACACTTCCTCCCAATTATCTTGTCCCATGTCCCATTGTCCTGTGTCCCATTGTCCCATTGTCCCGTGTCCCATTTTCCTGTGTCCTGTGTCCTGTGTCTCATGTCCCATGTCCCATTGTCCCATTGTCCCATTGTCCCATTGTCCCATTGTCCCATGTCCCATGTCCTGTGTCCCTGTGTCCCGTGTCCCATGTCCTGTGTCCCATGTCCTGTGTCCCGTGTCCTGTGTCCCGTGTCCCATGTCCCTCCCATCTCCCATCCTCCCATTGTCCTCCTGTTGTCCTCCCATCCTGTTGTCCTCCTGTAGTCCTGTCCTCTCATCCTCCCATTGTCCTCCCATTGTCCTGTCCTGTTGTCCTCCTGTTGTCCTCCCATTCTCCCATTGTTCTTTCATCCTTCTGTTGCCTACCATTTCTCAATTCTCCATCTTCCCATTCTCCTGTTTACCCATTGCCAATTTTTGCCATCTTTATATTTTCGCATTTTTCCATTTTTCACATTTTTCTACTGGCTTGGTGTTCTCTTTTCTCTTTTCCCTTTTTGTCCTTCAATTTTTACTATTTATCATCATGTACCACAGTTACAGTACATATAAAATCATTGTTGTTGTGCAAAATGGAGGGCCAGTGAGCACCTGCCAATCCCATCTTTCTATTTGCTTGGTGTATCCCATTGTGGCTCAATTTTTACAAATTCCCAATTTTGGACAGCGAGCTCGTATAGTAGGGGACAATGATTTTTGGAAATTCAAACTCCGGTTGACAGAACCACGTGGGATGCTTTTTTCAGCTACCTTAGCGAAATAACCGTATCTAACCTTCACCAGCTGACGCTGGCGAGGCCTACCGACACCATGTGCGCTACTGCGGAAATGCCCAAATCGTCCCACCCCTTCCCCCACACCGTTCTCCCTTACTTTATAGACTAGCCCAAGCCTGTTGTGCCTTCGGCACAGGAAGCAAGCAGAGCACTTCATGCTCTGCTGGAGGCACCTTCGGTGCCTTGTCTCACTGTGTCTACATATCATTTAGTTGTGTGAAATCAATCATTTCTTACATCTTACATTTTAAAAATATATATAGTTTTGGTTTTAGTTATGGGATATTGCACACAACACAGTTTGACTGAAGGTTACCTGGGACACTGGCTTGCATCCCGATGGCCGAGGCACGAGGGCCACGGGATCGCAAGCCAGTTGTCCCAGGTAACACTTCAGTCAAACTGTTTGTGTCATGCTATTGACTCATACACTTCCTCCCCAATTATCTTGTCCATGTCCCATTGTCCCATGTCTTGTTGTCCCACGTCCTGTTGTCCCATTGTTCCCATGTCCCGTGTCTCGTTGTCCCGTGTCTCGTTGTCCCGTTGTCCCATTGTCCCGTGTCCCATGTCCCGTTGTCCTGTTCTCCTGTGTCCCATTGTCCTGTGTCCCAGTCCCATTGTCCTGTTCTCCCGTGTCCCATTGTCCTGTGTCTCCATGTCCTGTGTCCTGTTCTCCCGTTCTCCTGTGTCCCATGTCCCATGTCCCGTGTCCCATTGTCCGTGTCCTGTGTCCTGTTCTCTGTTCTCCCGTGTCCCATTCCATGTCCCATTGTCCTGTCCTCCTCTTGTCCTCCCATCCTCTTGTCCTCCTGTAGCCCTCTCATCCTCCCATTGTGTCCTCTGTCCTCCTCTTGTCCTCCCATCCTCCCATCTTCCTATTCACCCCCATTTCTCCATTCTCCATCTTCCCATTCCTCTGTTTACCCATTGCCAAATTTTCCCATCTTTATATTTTCGCAATTTTGCATTTTCACATTTTTGCATTTTGCATTTTTCACATTTTTCTACTTGCTTTGGTGTTCTCTTTTCTCTTTTCCCCCACAAAAATCCCAAAATCCCTTGTTGTCCTTCAATTTTTACTATTTATTATGTATTCACAGTTGCAGTACATATAAAATTCATTGTTGTTGTGCAAAATGAAGGGCCAGTGAGCACTTGCCAATCCCATTGTGGCTCAATTTTTACAAATTCCCATGTTTGGACAGTGAGCTCGTATAGTAAGGGACAATGGTTTTTTCAAATTCAAACTCCGCTTGACAGAACCACATGGGATCCTTTTTTCAGCGACCTTACCGACGCAACTGACACCATGTGCGCTACATGGAATACGTGTTTCACACGGTTTCCCCCATACCATTCTCCCTTACTTTATAGACGAGTCCAAGCCTGTTGTGCCTTCGGCACAGGAAGCAAGCAGAGCACTTTGTGCTCTGCTGGAGCCACCTTTGGTGTCTTGCTTCACCATGTCTGCATATTATTTATTTGTATGAAATCAATAATTTTTCACATCTTACATTTAAAAAATATTATATAATTTTGTTTTAGTTGTGGGATGTTGCACAAACAGGGAGACTGAAGTTTACCTGGGACACTGGCTTGTCATCCCATGGCCTCGTGCCTCGGCCATCGGGATGCAAGCCAGTGTCCCAGGTAAACTTCAGTGTCCCGTTTGTGTCTTGCTATTGACTCATGCCCTTCATCCCAATTCTCCCATCTCCCGTTCTCCTGTCCTCCTACTGCTCTAATAATGTCACATCACCCCATTTCATACATCACTCCCATCCAATCAGAAATCAAATCATATTATAGGAACAACTCTAACACAAAAAACTATTCAGAAGGCTCCCAGCCAGGTGGAGGGCCCTCCTGCATAGCTCATCCAAATGCCGACGCTCCTCTCGACTTTTTCCCTTCTTCTGCTCAAAGATGTGCTTTCGCCAAGCATCCACCACTTTGCGACGCTTTCGACATTTCAGTGCCTCCTCCAACTGAGAGCAGAAGGTATCCACATCCCTATCATCACTCTTGCGGTCATGCTCAAGTTGCTCTTCCCACCACATGATATCCTTTGCCAACTTACCTTAGATCGTTGCAGGTCATGGAGTTGCTGATCCATGGCATTGCGATCCTCTCGCCGAGTGGCGACCTTAGCATACGGGTTGTTGACTTGTCTCCGTTCAAGACGCGTCATGTGGCTCTCGGACCAGCGGCGATGGAGTTCAGCAGACCAGTCGGTCACAGCAGGCGCCGACAACTCAGAAGCAGCAGGTACTGGAGGAGTTGTGGAGGTGGGAGGTGGGGCCAGCATGTTGACAGGCTGGCGATAACATTGCTGCAGGTGGGCAGCAAAACTTGCATCAAAGCCCTGCAGAAGCCTGGCATTCCAGTCGACAGTAGGTCTGGGCTCCTGCCTTGCAGCTACCATAAATATACAATCAAACAGACATAGAGAGAGAACAACTCACCTGGGGACATGGCCTGGAGTGTCACATGATGTGGCCAAAAATGCGCCAGAGCCAGCATCAGGTGCTGAGGAAGCACTAAAAATAGTTGCTGTAAATTGTGTGATCAGACAAAAACAGATGCTGAAGAACTCACATGGTGATGTGACCCAGTGTGACAGGGAGCTCCGCGTCATGTGACGCGTCCAAAAACGCGTCCAAACCATTGTTAGGTGCTGGGGAAGTGTTGGAAATGGCCATGGTTGGGTGTTGAGGACACTGAGAGGCAGTAGCTGATGGTGAGAGGTGATGGCAGGTGATCAGAAGCGATGGCAGGTGATTGGGAGCTGATGGAATAGTAGAGCAGTGTTGTGTTGTGTCGCGTTGCGTCAGTGCTGAAAAAAAAAAACCATGCAATGTTGCCAAATCGAGCGAAATGTACATATAACCAAATTCGGACACCGAGCTTGTATAGTAACGGACGATGGTTTTGGGAAGTTCAAACTCCACTTGACAGAACCATGTGGGATGCTTTTTTCAGCCAACTTAGCGAAATAAGCGGGAAAAACATGGCATCCACATGGATGCCATGCAACAAAATGTGGCGTCCATGTGCAGGTGGCTGCATTCCCACCCTCCCCCCTCACCCTTCTCCCTTACTTTTTAGACGAGTCCAAGCCCATTGTGCCTTCAGCACAGGAAGCAAGCAGAGCACTTCGTGCTCTGCTGGAGGGGCCACGGGCCCCTCCAGTCTTTATCATTTCAACATAGTGCTCAACACAATTTCAATAAATAAATAAATCTTTGTCATATACAATACACATTTATACAATCTGTTGTACATCAATCTTCAATCAGTCTTCTAACCACCTCTGTGTACACTATATTGCTTGTCTTTCTCTCCTCTTCATCTTCAGGGAAAATCACAAATACTCTTGATGGGTGAGTGCACCGAGACAAACCCACATACAGCTGTCCATGACTGAACACAGGTGTCCTCAAATTCAGACCAACCCACTTGACACTCTGACCTTGAGCCTTGTTGATGGTCATTGCAAATGCAAGTCACACAGGGAATTGTCGACGCTTCAGAGGAATGGGGTTCTCTTCATCACTGGCCTCCATATTCATCCGAGGAATTAGCACAGTGTCTTCATCTTGACCATCCACTTGGTTGTTGCCCTCTTTGAGAATTCGACACTTGAGAATTCTTGTGTTCCAATCCACCAGGATCATCCGAGTCCCATTATACAGTCCCTGTGTGGGGTCCAAGTTGCGCAGGAGCATCAGAGGCACTCCTTTCTTCACCTCCAGTTTGTGCAGAGGGAACCCTGATGGGTTAAGAGTGTGAAGGAACTCTTGAGGGATGTATTCGTATTCCCTGTCTGTCACTGAGTCTGCACTTGTGAACAACTTCTTGTCTCCAGCAAATGAGTCGAGAATTGAGGTGTTGATCTCGTCCACATCAGTGTTTTTTGCAGAGAGGATTGTGCGGTCCAGGAAGTAGGAGTCAGGCAAGGGAGGATGATTGGGTTGGAGGACATCAGAGTAAAGTTTGTTGATCAGGGATGGGATGTCATTGTTGGGACATTGCATTCCTTCTGGAAGAGTCACTGTGCCATCTCCATCTGTGCCCATACCACCCCCAATCTCAAGGAGCCATGCAGCAAATTGATCAGATGCAGGATCTTGACCAAGACGCATGTTTGTCTTGAGGTGGAAGATGCGAAGTCTTGGCCAGAGGTGAGATCTGCAAAAGGTGGCACTGACAATCTGCTCCCTGGATCCATGAGGCACCACTGGCAGGGTCTGTCTGAAGTCTCCTCCAAACAGCACAGTAATTCCTCCAAAGTCGGCATCAACACCAAGAAGATCGCGTAAGGTGCGGTCCAAGGCTTCCAGGTTGTGACGGTGGAGCATTGGTATCTCATCACAGATGATCAGAGAGGTGCGCTTCAGAAGCTCATGGACAGGATCTCCCTTCTTGATGTTGCAGGTGCTGTCCTCATGGATGGGGATGGGGAGCTTGAAACGGGAATGAGCTGTTCGTCCACCTGGCAGAAGGAGAGAGGCAATTCCAGAGGAAGCCACACAGAGAACAATCTTGCCCTCAGCATGCAGTTTTGAAGCAATGAGATTGCAGAGATATGTCTTGCCACATCCACCTGCACTGTGCACAAAGTGGGGATGTCCAGGTGTTTGATCATCACAATTCATGGCATCTTCAACCACTGCATCAAAGACTTGTCTCTGCTCCTGGTTGAGGGTGGGCACTCCTCTATCCACAGCTTCCTGGAGAACGTCCTGGTCATAGTCCAGTTGCTCGACTATCAGCTGGTTTCCCTCCCTGTCCCCCCAGTTCATATGAGAGCGAGGTATGTCAGGGAAGTTCACCTTGAGGGACTTGGCATTCTTGTGAAGAAGACCATCAATGAGATAGAGACCATAGTCATGGACCTGCTCTGGAGTGGGATCCTGTATGTGCAGTCGATGAATGAGACGGTGACGCAGATCATCGCAAAGATTGTCCTTGAAGTCGTTCCAAAGCAGATGAGGGTTGGTAGGGAGGCAGTGGAGGAGTATGATGACAAAAAGACTTCGCAGGCCATGTCCAGTGCACATGTGAGAGGCCTCTCTCAAGCATTGCTTCCATTCCCCATCATCATCAAGGAGACCTCTGAGCTGACATGCTTCCTTGAAAGTAGC
Organism: Suillus paluster; assembly: GCF_016628075.1. Taxonomy (NCBI): domain Eukaryota; kingdom Fungi; phylum Basidiomycota; class Agaricomycetes; order Boletales; family Suillaceae; genus Suillus; species Suillus paluster. The sequence continues at coordinate 46,054 of NW_024537748.1, read as the reverse complement.
ACAGACATGGTCGTCAACAGTGCGAAGGTTTTCATAGGAGGTAGCCCCTTCAAAAAACAATAGTCAGCAGATGGCAGACATGAGAGGGATCAAATGATACACACCTGGAATGACAGTCAGAAGCAATCTCAGATAGAAGTGCTCTCCAGAGTTGGGTCCAGCAGCATACATCCTTCCAATTGCTTTTCCGCGTTGGTGTTCCTTCCATGCCTTCTTGTCAACCCAGACAAAGCGGGAGGGAAAGTCTTGGTAGAGATAGTCATGGGCTCCAGCTGCCACCAGGTCTTCATCAGAATTGGCTATGAACCATCCAGTAAGGCAAGTCTCCTTGGCTGCAGCACGGTCCAGAACATCTTGGGCATCATCCTCAGGATCATAGATGACCATCTGCTCATCAGGGAGGTGGACTGGCAAGCGATAGACAGTGGGCCATTCCTCATGCATCTGAAATTCAAAGATGCGCCACATAGCCTCGACAGAGCTGATGTATCTGGAGTCAAGGTATGATTTGACCTCATCCACAGCTCCTCCCATCTCCAAGGTGGCACGGTCGTGTCCTTTGTAGATGTACTTGTGGATGTACTTGACAGACTTGATGGATGCACAGACCTCCATGTTGATATGGCAGTCAAACTCTGCCAACAGCCTTGGAGGATAAGGAACAACATCTTTGTTGGTGAAGACATTGCCATTAGGCTTCTGGATGGTGTGGCCATTGTCAGGTCGTGCATACTCTGGATAGCCATCGTCCTTCATGAGTGTTTGAGGACAGAAGGTCTTTGGATAATGCTTCTTGCAACGACCATTCTCCAAGCAACGTTCTGGAGTACAGGGACCATGGAGCATGAATTTGCTGACAGCTTCATAGAGTTGTGGATGAAGGTTCTGGTCAGGAATCTGAGCAGAGATGAGGGAGTCGACCTGCTCTGCAGTGCATATCTTGTACTCTGGCTCGAGGAAGATGAGGAGATGCATGTGAGGGAGACCACGCTTCTGATATTCGATGGTGTACACCAATCCAGCGACCTTTCCATAGAAGCCATCGCGAACCTTCTTCAAGAGGGCCCGCTGCTTGAGATAAAACACGCGAGCCACCAAGTCTGGACGATCAACAGCAGTCTGACCTTTATGACTGATCAGCAATGAAATCATCAATAAGGCAAAAAATGCGAACTGACCTGGAAGAAGATTGTCAGCAATCTCAGGCCAACTCCCATTTGCAGTCATGGTGAGGAATAGGTCTGGTTTTTTGCATGCACGACATATAGCCAAGGAGTCCTGAAGGAGTTGATACATATAGCGAGGACCTCCACTATGAGAGGAAGGAAGGATGAAGGAACGCCCTGTCTCAGCCAGATCATCAATGCCTTCATTAAGGACATTATCTGTCAAGCCTCTATAGCAGTCTGCCCTGAGCCTCTTCTGGTTGTTTCTGATCCAGTTCAAATTCCGTTGCTCGATAGTAGCCCAAGCATCAACCACATACTGCTGGAAGAGTCGTCCTGCACGAAAGATGTTGTCAGGCTCGATTGCAGGTGGACGGATGTGAAGGCGATAGCCATAATACAGCAGCTGGGTGACTTTTTCTGCACGACCACGACCACCCTCAGGGGGACGGAGAGGAATGTCAAGATGCCATCCCTCCTCACCAGAAGGAAAGAGGAGGACATAGTGAAGGGTGGAATAGGCATGACTGAGCTGGCTAATACAGGCGAAGCTCACCACCTTGGAGTCGCAATACAATGTCGCGTTTGTCAGAAACATCCTCAGATCCATCTCCAGGAATGATGGCAGCAATCTCATTGGAAGTAGGAAGATTGTATCTTCGACCATCAGAGCCTGGCTTGAAGTGAATGCGTACTTGAACATCTCTGTGCTGCTCTGGAGGCTTTCTCTATCATGACTTGATAGGCTGCCTTGTAAAGTTGAGCATAGGGATGGTGTCTGTAGAGCATATCATGGAGTTGTCTGAGAATCTGAGGATTGAGATTGCGATTTCTGTCAACACGAACATCGGTGGCATGCTCTGCATCAAAGACAGTAAAGCTGAGCATAGGCAGGCTGTTGAGCTTCTCCAGGCATAAGACTTCCCATGAGGTGATGGAGAGATCCATGGATGCGAAAGGAGCTTGGGCCAGAGCCTCGAAGAGCAAGGTCATCAACTTTAACACCAACAGAGGTGAATGCCACAGTACTGTTGTACTGACGAATGTTGGTGATAAATTCGCGCTGTTGATACAACTGCTGGAGCTCAGGAGGCCATGGTAGGAGAGGTGGGAGATCAACTTGGCCCTGCAAGCAACACATGCCAAATTTTGGATTACGTGCAGAGGAGTTAGTGAGTCTTTCAGTTGCAAAGTGGCGGGCATGACAGTCGGGACACTCTACAGTGAGAGGACCAAGAGTGTGATGATTAACAGGCTCTGCATATGGTCGACCTCCAGGAGGAACAGGAATGTTCTGTGGTAGTGGTGGTGGTGGTGGTGCTTGATCAGCATGTTGCTCATCCTCTGGATTATTCTGCTGACGATGTTCATGCTCCTGAGCTCTCCTCCTCTCCTCATCCTGGTCATGCTGCTCCTGGGATCCTGGATTGTGATAGTCCTGCCAAGCATCGTCCATATGCGCATCTTCCATACGCTCATCATATGCAAGCCTTCGTTGCTCTGCCTGAAGATGACGCTGCTGCTCCTGCTGAGCTATCTGATCATGATGTACTTCCTCCATCTGTGCATGCAAGAGAGCTTCTTGTTGGGCTTGCAAATCAAGTGCTTGCCTATGCATCTCCTCAGCCTCACGGTGCTGCAACTCTCGATGAAGCCGCTGTTGATGCTGAAGCTCTAGCTGATGTCGTAGCTCCTGCTGACGCTGAAACTCCTGCTGGTGACGATGTTCTAACTCATCACGAATCTCCTGCTGACGCTGATTTTCCAACTGACAATGCTGCTCCTGCTGATGCTGCAGCTCCTCCTCCTCCTGGAGCTGCTGCTGACGTCGAAGTTCCAACTGGTGATGAAGCTCTTGTTGACGCTGTAACTCCTGCTGAAGTTGTTGCTGACGGCGAGCCTCCTGTGCTTGTCGCTCCATCATTTCCTCCCTAAGTTGGCGAAGACGTGGATCTTCCATATCTTCAACCTGATTTTGCAAGTTTTGCAAATGATGATGAAACTGAACATTGAACTGAGCATAATCAGGTTCAGGTTGAGGAGCAGGAGGTTGAGGTTGAGGTGGAGGAGGATTAGGAGGATTAAATGGAGCAGGAGGTTGATAAAGATTGGGAGGATTGGGGGCAGGGGGCAGATCAGGAGGTTGTGGATTTGGAGCAGGATCTCGTCTGTTGCGTCTTTGCCTTCGACGTTCCTCATGAGCACGATGGAAATTGTCCATTAGATTGAAATTATGGTCAACACGTACTCCCTGAGCACCAGGCTGAGGAATGGGATGGGCATTTTGCATATTTTGAGGGCGAGCTGCACCCTCATAATATACAGCACCATACATTGGCATTTGAGCAGCAGGATAGACAGGAGCAGGAGCTGGGGCAGGGACAGGAGCAGGAGGGAGATGATAGCCACCAAATCCTGGAGGATAGACAGGGACAGGAGGAGGAAGAGGGGGACCAGGAGCAGGAGCTGGGGCAGGGACAGGAGCAGGAGGGAGATGATAACCACCAAAATCCTGGAGGATAGACAGGGACAGGAGGAGGAAGAGGGGGACCAGGAGGAAAATAGCCAAAGCCTGGAGCAGGTGGGGGTGGTGGTGGGTGATGAGCACGCCATTGACGATGCGCCTCATGACGCTCAATTGCATTGCGTGGAATTCCTGGAAATCTCTGCACAGGGATCTGAGCATGATTTAAATTTCCTAGCATATGAGGAATATTCTGAATAGGATATGTTAGCAATGGTCGACGTTTTGAATGAAAATAGACATACAATATGGGGAGCATCTGGTGCTACAGGGGCAGGATCATTTTGCGGTACACGTCGTGCAGGAGGCGAGCCAAGATTACGTTGATTTCTCTCGGCTTGACGCGCAGCAGACTGGGCTCGTTGAGGGGAAGTGGGTGGAGTTGAAGGAAGCCTAAGAAGAAATTAATTAATTAGCAGGACTCCATAAAAAATAAATGATATACGAACATGGCAGTATGTGGCAACAAAATTCGAAAAATGGGGCAAAATCTAGCAATGGATAGGATAGAAACACCACTGCAGCAAAATTAGTCGAGGAAGACATGAGAGATGCATTACGCACATAGGTCGGAATCCAAAAAAGTGGGTGTGTGTGGGTGGTTGAAGAAGTCTGAGCCTCCCGAGGTCAGGATCGCGTCAGGAAATCAACGTATGACAGTGCTGAAGACAACAAAAATGCTGTCCGAGATATTATCCCAGGGGGATAGGAAGGCAACTGTGAGCAACTGCCAGATAGAACACCCAGCAGTCAGACTCAACGCAAAAAAGCGTCCCGCCAACCAAATCTCTGCACTGTAGTGCTATCAGAGGTCCCAGCAAAAGCTGATAGCAACCAGCAAACACCCGTAAAAACAGGCAGCCAGGGAGGTAGGACTTGACACGGAGATGTCACAGGACAGTCTTTGACAACTGCAGAAGACGCCTGCAAGACTCCTCGCACGTTCGTCTTGTATACCCAATTTCCCCCGTTCCTCCGTGGGATTCGGGCTCAGAAACAAACAACAAACACACCACACGAACCTGCTCTCCAAAAGGGTCCAGGGGGGGTCCAGGAGGGTCCAGGGGTCCAAGGGAGGTCCAAAACGGTCCAAAACGGTCCAAAACACGGTCCAAGAACAGCAGAAAAGCGAAAATCACTATTTTTTTTTGAATTTTTCAAGTAATTTTTGTATTTAAATAAGTAAAGCTTACCCCAGGAGGGGAATTTCACTACAAATTTACAAATAATCACTGGGGAGAGGATACTTCAACAATTTCAACAATAGTATGTGAGGAAACAGATGGTGGGGGGAAAGAGGTGTTTAGATTGCGAGGGTTTCGAAACTCGTAGGGAAATGGAACTCCGAAAATGAAAAGCATGCGAGATTCCCAATTTTGGACAGCGAGCTCGTATAGTAGGGGACAATGGTTTTCGGAAATTCAAACTCCGGTTGACAGAACCACGTGGGATGCTTTTTTCAGCCACCTTAGCGAAATAACCGTATCTAACCTTCGCCAGCTGACGCTGGCGAGGCCTACCGACACCATGTGCGCTACGCGGAAATGCCCAAATCGTCCCACCCCTTCCCCCATACCGTTCTCCCTTACTTTATAGATACCGTTCTCCCTTACTTTATAGATCGGTTACGGTCTATTCGTGATGAGCCTCCATTTCGTGAGTCACACTTTTGGGCATGGAAACGTGATGGCTTGTCACATGGTGTAACGGTATGTCACGAAATTCACCGCGAAAAAGCGTGACTCACGAAATGACGGTCCATCACGAATAGATCGTAAGGGATAGTATGATCACGGCGCTCGGCCACGCCAGTCCCCGACTCCTGTTTGAATCAAACTGTCCTACATGTCAGACTAAAGATGCTGTGATCTGGCATTTTACTTCTGGTGTGTATGATTCGGATGTATTGAGTGTATTTACAGTCATCACCGGTGCACAGGGAGCATATCGTCTCGGCTTCGTTCCTCGGCCAGCCGAGATGTTCCCCGTGACAATTTAAATGTTCAAGGTACTGTAATTGATAGTAAATCGTATCATAAAGACTTTCTCACTTTTCATCTGACGAAGCAGCTCTACTACTACATCTATAGTTCAAGTGCTTAGATGTGTCCCATGCCACTCGCTTTTCTCACGACTTAAAAAGTAGCTGTTTACAGTACTTTGAGAGGTCTTGACGTGTCGAAGACATGAATATGTCGCCGGTCATGTCGCAAAATAGCCTTCACTCGTGCATATTTTCAAGTGTAGGGCGGTGTCAAGGCTGCTACTCGTGCATGACAGACAGTGAGTTCTTTTCAGTCACGCGACTTCTCGCGTGTCATATTGTCTGACAGCAGTGGGATGGGGTTGATGTCTCGGGCGGTGCCTCACAGTTTCCGGAATGCCCTGTTTTCTTTGAGACTTGTAGCCGATCGTTTCGGCTGCATTAATCAGTGTCGCACTCCGTACAAATATAATGCCCATGAATGAATCTATGGGCGGCTCGATATGCTGTGAGTTGCTTCTCAGGCTGTCCTTTGACCGGCTCCCAGACATTCCAATCAGTGCCACATCGCAAGGCGATGTGGGTGCCACGTGCATGCTGCGGTTCCTTCTGTTATAATTCATCAGGATTGTACAGGCACTGCAATGTTTCGCGATCTCCAACACACACCCCACTCTCAAGCGTAGTTTATATCCATCCCTCAGCGAAATGTCAGGCTTCGGACCTGACCCTTACAATCGTTGCTCTTCACCATTGAGAGAGGAGCTAAGCCACCCAGAACAACCACAGGACCCGGGAGATACTCGACTCAGTGGAATTCAACGCGTTATCATCATTGGTATATGTTATTCATCTCCATTCAGCACGTATTGACGAGTTTCCCAAAGCCATTCGTGTGACTGATCTCACTCTCGGTCTTCGACAAATCCCCGCTGGCTTCCATGTGACAGTCCAAGCTGATGGTGCTGAATGGCAGACAACCAACAAACCCATACATGTGGTGGAGGACGTCGTCGTTTGGGATGAGCACGTACTGTTGTAAGTCGTTTTTCATCCCGTCTTCCTGTAGGCATTAAGAAATGTTCTAGGCCATCCGAGCCATCTTCTAAAGTTCGGGTCAATGTCTATGCCTCATTTGAATTGGTTCCCATGCTCAGTCATGGAGAGCTCCTCCGCACATTCGATATCTCAGTTGGAGAATTACTTGATCGCAGTGAAAAGTCACAACGTCAGTAACTTCTGGTTCGAATGGCTCGTTACCGTTGTTGACTAGATAATACAGCCATCCTATTTCAGCCAAAGGCAGGGGAAGTCGTATCCCCGTGTACTTCACTGTTCATGACGGTGGAGCAGCGACGTTCGGATGAATATGAAGCTGCAATTCTTCGCCCCCTTGATACCGTGAGAGATTAATGGATTCTGATGTTCTGATGCTGAGACTCTGCAATGTGCAGCTCACGTCCAGCGATGTGCGTGCGCGGATACTAGTAAAGACGGATGCCGGACATCGTCTTCTCGCACGATACCACAGGACGCAGAACAATAGGGATCTCGATCAATCCATAAAACACTTCGAACGCGCCTCTGATCTCTGCCCCGTTGATCATCCCTGCCGGCCTGCGACATCGTCCAATCTAGCGACCACGAAGTTCATTAGTTTCCAGGTTAATGGAACCTACCTCGACCTCGACATCCCCATCTCTCTCTTTGATGAAGCCCTTGATATGCGTCCCACTGGTCATCCAGACCGACCTCTCACCCAACTCCATCTTGCCATCGCTCTGCTGTCTCGTTTCGCGAAACGGGGATTTCAAGCGGATGCTGACGCCGCTAAAGAGTTACTGAATGAAGTTCGCAATGTCTGCCTCGCCAACAGCCACCTATACAAAGCAGCTCTTCTTGCAATCGAAACCTCTGCTTCTGGCAGGAGCACCGATGCAAATACACTTCAGGCAGAGGGGCCCATTGCATCTATGCTTCCCTACTCGACGGATGAACTTGTTCGTCAAGCACAGTTGTGTTTGGGGAGAGATGATTCCCATGCCCTAGATGATGTGATATCCCATCATTATGATGCGCTAGGATACTATAGCACGGCGCATGCTGAACGAGGGCAATTGCTGTCTAGCCTGGGTACATTCGCTACACACTCGCTTCATGCGTCGAGGCAATAGTCATGACCTCAACGAGGCCATTGCGTCTCACAAGGAAGCGCTGGGTTTTAACTCAGTCGGTCACCAATATCGGTCCATGTCATTGAATGGCCTTGCAGTAGCACTCTCCACTCGCTTCAACCACCAACGCAATGACGAAGACTTAGATGAGGCTATCGTGCTTAATAGCGAAGCGCTGGCCCTGCACCCAGTTGGTCACCCAAACCGGTCCACGTCATTGAATAACTCTGCTACCGCGCTCTCCACCCGCTTCCAGCATCGAGGCGATGACCAAGACTTGGATGAGGCTATCATCTTTCACAGAGAAGCGCTAGCCTTGCGCCCGGTCGGTCACCCAGATCGGTCCATGTCATTGAATAACCTTGCAAATGAATTCATCGCCCGCTTCAAGCACCGAAGGCAATGCCCAAGACTTGGATGAGGCTATCCCACTTCACAGGGAGGCGCTGGCTTTGTTCTCGGTCGGTCACCCAGACCGGTCCACGTCATTGAATAACTTTGCTACTGTGCTCTCTACACGCTTCAAGCACCGAGGCGATGACCAAGACTTAGATGAGGCTATCGTGCTTCACAACGAAGCACTGGACTTGTGCCCGGTCGGTCACCCAGATCGGTCCTGGATATTGAGTAACTTTTCTAGTGTGCTTTCCACTCGCTTCGAGCACCGAGGTAATTATCAAGACCTGGATGACGCTATCGTGCATTGCAGGGAAGCGGTGGCCTTGTGCCCAATCGGTCACCGGGATCGGGTCACGTCGTTGATCAACCTTGCAAATCGACTTTACAACCGCTTCGAGCACCAAGGCAATGAGCGAGACTTGGATGAAGCTATCTCGCTTCACAGGAAAACGTTGACTTTGTCCCCGGTCGGTCACCAAGATCGGACCGTGTCATTGGATAACCTTGCAATTCAACTTCGCATGCGCTCCAAGCATCGAGGCGATGACCAAGACCTCAACGAGGCCATTGCGCTTCACAGGGAAGCGCTAGCATTGTTCTCGGTCGGTCACACAGATCGGTACAAGACATTGGGTAACCTTGCGGGTGGACTCTATGACCGCTTCCTGTGCCAATGCAATAACCAAGACTTGGATGAGGCTATCGCGCTTCTCAGGGAAGCGATGACCTTGCGCCCGGTCGGTCACCCCGATCGGTCCTTGTTGTTGGATGAACTTGCAAATCGACTTAACTCCCGCTCCAGTGGCCAAGACTGGGATGAGGCTATGCTACTTCACAGGGAAATAATGTCCTTCCCCACCGTCCGTCACGCAGATCGGTCCATGGCATTAAATAACCACGGGATTCGACTCTACACCCATTTCGAGCATCAAAACAACGCCAAAGACTTGAACGAGTCACTAGAGAGTCTCCACCGCGCATTGACTCTGTTGACACAACACGATCCTCGTCAATTAACGGTCCATCGGTCGCTAGCTAGCGCCTATCTGATTATCCATTCATCAGGACTTGACGGCACTGACAAAGATGCCGACAGTCTGAATGCCGCTATGCAGTCATCTCAAGGCAGCAGCAAATGTTGTCTCTGGAGGTTTGCTACTTCGCCTGCAAGCAAGTCTCTACTGGGTTCTCCGTGCTGTTGAATATGCACATGACACTGAACTGGAGGCCTATGAAACTTCCATACAACTTCTGGATGTTTTCATGTCTGCGACAGCCTCGGTGTCATCTCGCCATCATAACATGATGGAATTCCCAAGCACACTTGCAGTTGATGCTGCATCATGTGCTCTTCGTCGTGGTGATGTGTGCCACGCTGTAGAGTTGCTGGAACAAGGCAGAACTCTTATCTGGACCCAGATGGCGCGACTCCGTACGCCTCTTGACAGCCTCCAGGAACGCGGACCTCACGCACAAGCTCTGATGAAGAAGTTCCGGGGCCTCAGCTTGCTACTTGATCGACCTCCTGCGTATCATTCAGAAGGGACGTCAGGAGTCGGCACAGAAGCAGCAGCTACCCGGTACAGACATCTAATGGGGAGCTGGAATGCAACTGTGGAAAATATCAGGAAGATCGATGACTTCGGTCGCTTCCTACTTCCCCCCTTGTTCTCCGAGCTCCAAGATGCTGCTCGTAACGGCCCTATCATTGTTCTCGTTGCAAGCAAGTCGTCTTGCGATGCAATCATCATCCCACACCAAGAACCTCCGGTCAGTGTAGGACTCGCTATTAATGCAGAAAAACTCGTGCGATTGGTGCATACACTCCAACGGGCGGTGGAAAGCGAGGCGCAGAAACAAGCAAAGCTGGTAAAAGTTTTGAGGGAGCTGTGGGTCAAGGTAGTGCATCCTGTGGTTGAAAATCTAGCCAGAGTTGCGAAGCCAGGGTCGCGAATATGGTGGTGCCCAACCTCATTCTTCAACTTCTTGCCTTTGCACGCCGCTGGCGAATACAGGCCCGGTGGAAAGTTCCTTTCGCAGCTATATGTTTCTTCCTACACCCCATCACTTACCGCGCTGATCAAGGCTCGCAGAAGTCACGACAGGTCCCTGTCTGTATCCTTTGCTGCCATTGGTCAGAATCACCCACCAGAACATTCATTTGCTTTGAAATTTGTCGAGCCTGAGCTAGACTTGGTGCAGAGTCTCCTACCCCCTTCCCCGACCGTTTCCTTCACCAAAGTCACGAGCGTCGAATCAACGAAATCGACTGCCTTGCGCACATTACGAGCTAACCATTGGATCCATTTTGCCTGCCATGCGACGCAAAACCTTGCAGAGCCTTTCAAGTCGGCATTTCTCATGCGCGACCAACCGCTTCAACTTCTAGATATCAGTCATATGGATCTCTCTCGGCACGAATTTGCATTTCTCTCTGCTTGCGAGACCGCAGTCGGCGACTTCGGAACTCCTGACGAAGCCATTCACTTGGCGGCTGGCCTACAATTTTCTGGGGTGAAGAGTGTCATTGGGACATTTTGGAATGTCAATGACATCACCGTGCAACGCTTGGTCATGGAATTCTACAAGAATTTCTGCGGGGATGGCAAGATGAATTCAAAAAGAGCTGCCCGAGCGCTGCACAGAGCAGTCCAGTCATTGGCTGGTGATAAGGCTGTGCCCTTGGACCAGCGCATCGTGTTCATGCATATCGGCTTATGATCAATATCGTGCGTCCTTGTTAATCAAAGCTTTCTTGAGACAATCTGACGGCTGCACGTGTAGCATCCAGCTTTGGCTCCGTGCATTTGGTGACCAAGGGACTACATGCTGATATTTCTGACTGCAGGACTGTATACCTCACCGATATGTACACTTAATGTCGACTTATATTTGTACCTCCCAGTCCATTGCCTCAGAGCCCAAGGTAGTCAGACCGCTTTTAAGGCGTGGGTAAGACTGAGGTTCAGAGTTGTATCATTAGTTCGAAATACAGATCTGGTACCACACATCATAGCGACAATACATGATTGCGAAGGACGTGATGGCCGTGTCTCTGAATTGTGCGACTTATGATCGACCAGTATCGAAAGCTGCCAGGCAGGATCACTTCGTGGATGCGCAAGATGACCACGTGCCCGTCTAGTAAATGCTTAGCATTATCAGTGACACGCTACACTCGATGCTCAAATTCTCAGTTCACCACATATATACTAATGCGACTTCAAAAAGTATGTACTGTTGGAGTCCGAACGATCCGAACGATTAGAGACGAAGAAGACCGACCGATCCGAGATGGTTGAGGAGGGAGCACCTGTTCATGGCAGGGTGATACTTAACTGTGTCTAACTATACACAGTACATTTTGTAAGTTTGTCTCGGAGCCACCAACATGACATGCATGAAGCTTCACGAAGCTTAACAGGCACGATGCCTCACTGGTTCTAAAGATCGGGATCTCTCTTGTGATCTCGATGCTACTGGAAATGTTTTTCTCAGGCTTCCAAGAATAGCACTACCACCGGAAAAATCACCAAATTGGGATATTCCAATAATCTCACTATTCCCACATACCTCCCTGGCTCTACTGCTGCACCAGAGCTTTCCCCTTGCTCACTCATGTATATAAGTAGTAGAATGGCATGTACATACATAAAATGATACAATAGACCGCTTTTTTTCATTGTCTGAGAGCTTGTACAGCAGTCTACAGGTGCTGACTACAATATGTGCATCCCAGGACTAAAACATATTCGATATTTTGCCCCTTTAGCAGGGAAGCAATTCTGACTGTATATATCATATATTATAGTGTTAATGAATATATTACACCGCTTATTTGAGCCTCTGAAGTGTCCTACATCAGTAGATATGTTAAATTCATGAATACCTCAGGCTCTCAAAAAACATAAACCAGTTCGCATTTTTTAGTGTTTAGGTATATAGACTGGTGAATATTATTTCTAACATCTCTTCACTAGTATATACAATATATCAAGAGTATATGTCAGTAGGATCAGTCCCTGGGGTCATATGTATTGTCATCTTCCTGGTGGTTCACCCCCTGAGAAACTTTTTCCTGCAGCTCCGGCCCTCTAGGATGGTATGTAGTCTGTTACTATGAACATATGGAATATATTTATCACATAGGTATAACAGAACAATACCAGGATCCTTGTCTACAATCCAAAGTCACTTCCTGCCTACAATGTAACATATTTTTTTGCATTTTTGAGGTTTGTCACTCTATTCTCACTACATAGACTATACCAGCTGTTCATATATCCATTATAGTACATATATAAAGCCCTCCCAAGGCCATTATCAAGTAGAAATATGTCAGAGTAATGATATCAAGCACATATCTCCTATTCTCACTGATAAGAATTCCCAGACATGAATATAGTAAAATATTATAATCAGACTATTATAGAGTACACTATATATACCAAGTAATACAGTTCTCGACTACCAGAAGGATCTATGAATAATTGACAGCAGGGGAATCCTATAGATAAGAAAAAGGTCGTGGGAAAGTCAAAAAGTCCAAACATCGCAAAAGTACTATGCACCAACAGTCTATGCATGGGTGGTCTCACCATAATAATGCAACAAATTGAGACCACAACACTTCCACATCACCTTTACCTTCACAACATATATTAGTATAGTATATTTAAGTAGTTTACAATGTATTCTATTCATTTTTAATGAAATCTTCGCCCTAGACAGGGTTGAAATATAACATTTGCATGATTGTGGGGTTTGCCCCTATATCATTAATATCATTACTCTGACATATTTCTACTTGATAATGGCCTTGGGAGGGCTTTATATATGTACTATAATGGATATATGAACAGCTGGTATAGTCTATGTAGTGAGAATAGAGTGACAAACCTCAAAAATGCAAAAAAATATGTTACATTGTAGGCAGGAAGTGACTTTGGATTGTAGACAAGGATCCTGGTATTGTTCTGTTATACCTATGTGATAAATATATTCCATATGTTCATAGTAACAGACTACATACCATCCTAGAGGGCCGGAGCTGCAGGAAAAAGTTTCTCAGGGGGTGAACCACCAGGAAGATGACAATACATATGACCCCAGGGACTGATCCTACTGACATATACTCTTGATATATTGTATATACTAGTGAAGAGATGTTAGAAATAATATTCACCAGTCTATATACCTAAACACTAAAAAATGCGAACTGGTTTATGTTTTTTGAGAGCCTGAGGTATTCATGAATTTAACATATCTACTGATGTAGGACACTTCAGAGGCTCAAATAAGCGGTGTAATATATTCATTAACACTATAATATATGATATATACAGTCAGAATTGCTTCCCTGCTAAAGGGGCAAAATATCGAATATGTTTTAGTCCTGGGATGCACATATTGTAGTCAGCACTGTAGACTGCTGTACAAGCTCTCAGACAATGAAAAAAAGCGGTCTATTGTATCATTTTATGTATGTACATGCCATTCTACTACTTATATACATGAGTGAGCAAGGGGAAAGCTCTGGTGCAGCAGTAGAGCCAGGGAGGTATGTGGGAATAGTGAGATTATTGGAATATCCCAATTTGGTGATTTTTCCGGTGGTAGTGCTATTCTTGGAAGCCTGAGAATCACCAAAGGAATCAGAAGCCATCAAGCTAATCACCAAAGGAGTCAGAAGCCATTAAGCTTAATTGTAGGGGATTGATGGTTTACAAACAAACTTACAAAGCCATACCGTTTCTAATCAGTGAGTACTATGCTTAATTTTAACAGTATAGCCTGGAGGGAGAGTGACAGGTGGTCCGAGCCCAAGCCAAAATGGACATTGTCGAGCGACACGTTGATGTTGGCTCGAGTCCTCCAATATTTCACTTATTCATTTGATATATTTTTTGTTTCTATATAGCTTACTATAAGAACGCCACTGGTAGCACGAGCGCATCTCAGCCTTTTCAAAGAGACTGAGATGTGAGTACATACTCTTCACGTATTGATTAGAACGCAGCTAACATCAGGAAAACCCTCCCATGCAAACTTAGAACTATTTAGGCAAGTTTTTGATAGCTGCGATAATTAGCATTAATTAGCTCTAAGAACTAAAGTTTAGTACAAGTTAATAATAATTAATGCAATGTTACAAAACTGTGTCTGTCTATGTATGGATTTACAAAGAATGACCGACACTTGTCAAGGACATTAACAGAACTCCATTCGCAAGGAGCAACAGGACCAAAACTCGGAATTAAATGTGTGCTACAACGAATATTGCTGATTGGAATAATACTAGCCATTTGTTCTCCATTTTTCATGATGCACGTGACTTTGTGCAAGCCGTGGTCTTTGTCAGGCGCACGGAAAGCAGAGAACCACTCCACGTAGGCAAGGTATTTCGGAGGCTGGAATGTTGATGGAAAGAGCATGGGGATAGCTTTGGGGGGGATCAAGAAGATAACACGAACTTGTGCGATTCGAAATCCTGTGTGAACGCTGAGTGTAAGTGTATCACCAGTTGATATAGTGACTGGGGCTCACCTTTAGTGCCGAGTGGCCCACCTGTACCGTCATTGATGAATGCAGTGTCGAATCGAGCTGCGACACTGTCGGATGCAAATGATCCTGCCAGTGAACGTCCAGGATGTGCATGTACACTATCGACAGTAACTGGGGGGTTGCTGTGGCCGCGAACGTCAACTGAGACCCATTTAATCTTGTGAAACACTGGCAGTGTTCGAAATGGGATGTACACGTCCGCAGCTCAATCTTCAAGTTGCCGAGATGTAATGGTAGTGTTTGCAGGAAGTGTGGCTTTTATGATGTAGCGTGCGAGAGATTCGTGAAAGTATGTAGCGCCATACTCATTTGCGACTTTGTCCAATGTGACTGCCTTGATAGTAGGATGCTTCGTCATTGTCTGAGTACGACAAAATGACATCTCAGGAGGATGGGGGTGATGATGCGGATGACGGGTAGCGCCTGCGATGAGTCTCCACTGAATGTGTGTCTCATGGCAAAAAATTTTCTCCCTCCGCTCAAGCCAGGTCGTCATTTGTGCAAACTCGTTCTTGTGGTTAGTGGAGCGGTATGCATCTTTTGCAAGGTCAATGTGGAGGCATTCAGTGTATTCCATATTGTAATTATCTGTTGTACCATACATTCAAATCTTGTGAGCATAGTGAAGGGCGAAATGGAGTTTTGGCAGGTTGAAGGAGTTCTGAATGCTGAGGTCAACAAAAATTTCCTTGTTGTCGTGGAATAGATCAAGGGCCTCGTCCAGCAAAGTCAGTGTCTCAGAACTGTGACATGGATATTGAGCCAGATATAAAAAGTCTAGCAGACCACGAACAGCACGGAGGAGCCGGGTGGAAGACATGTTGTCAGGTAGCCTGATGTCAATGATGATCCTGAGTAAGAAACAGCAAATTTGGTTATGCTCCATGCCACTCAAGCGTGAAAGAGTTGTAATACCCTTCGTAAAAAGTCGAATGTGGTGATTTGGGGGAAGGCGTCGACATCGTGCATCAATCTCCGCACCACTGCATGTGTCAGCGAGCCAACTGAGGAGATGTTTAACAAGTCCCTGGTAGAGTTGATGGAGAATATCGGGAGTTATGGATTCGAATATGTTAACGAACGGCAGTTCCTGCCAGAATGGTTGAACAATAGGCTTGATGCCAGCATCTGTACATGCATGGACGAAGGCTAATCCATCTTCATCAAGAGCACGGAGGGCATCGAGTACTGTGTCAAGATTTCGTGGTTGAAAATTTGCAGCACCCGCTGCAAGACCAAGCTCATCCAAGGGTACATCGCAGCTCGAACATTGAGTAGTCTTGACCCCTGTGGCTAAAACTTGCTCCGGATAGTCTCCTACAAAGCACGCAAACAACGGATGACATCTATGCATAGCCCCATTACTACTTCGCATATTAATCCCATCAATACCCGCAGCTTCGAGTGGAGCAAGTACACATCACACGCAAGCATGATAGAGATTGGCGAGCATGCGGCGGCGAGAAGCTTTGTTAGTGACATGTTCAAGGCGGGTAGTTGGGAGGTATGCAAGAAGGACATGCGCCTGGCGTGATGGTTTCCGACAGGATCTCTTTTGGAATGTTTCCAATAGTCATATATACAGGGTATGCGGTCTTGTTACGAAACAAGGTAACTTGAGTCTTGTCCGACGAAATGATGACTGGGAATTATTGTCACACCAGGACGCTCGTGGTCTAGTTGTTTCTACAAATACAGTATTAATACTATTGCATGACAACCTTGCAAAGACACGAAACACCAACCTGACAATTCCACCACCATTTACCTGTATGCATCTCATGATATAGACAAACCGTCTCATCTTCATCGGCATAGTGGCGCTCAGGTGCAAAGACAAGAAAATCGGCAAAATTCGGGTCACTGAAGAGAGCCTTGATGCACTCGATGATATCACGATAATATACATCAAATGCTTCACTGGCAATGACAATTTGCTCTCGTTTGAATTTCGGACAGGCCCTGGAAGTTCATTATCAATGATCTTGTTCAGCTCGCATGAGTTCTTGAAGGAGAGACCAATTTTGTCACTAAGCTGGAGGTACTGCAATTAGACCGATCCTGGTGGTTGAGAGGCAGTACAACTTACACCCTCAATAGAGACAAGCTCTGAGAATGCAGTTGAGCTGGGACCCCGTAGCTTTGCCCATCGAGCCATCTCCCAATTGAGCTTCGAAGCAAATGGGGCATAGAGATTATCTGCCTCTGAGCTATTGAGTTGTGCGTGATAAGTTGCGTTGCTCGACTGTTTGGTTGAATTGATGGGCTGTCCAGCTCGTTGATCGGGGTAATGAACAACAGTAGGTACTTGTTCATGATCATAAAGTTGCTGTTGTACTCTGTGCCGGGCATCTGGCCCTTCTGTGTCTAAGGTAGGTGGGTCTAGGATGTCATTGCATTCGTCACATTCGTCATCTTCATCATGGTCATGGGATGCAGAGCCAGGCAATCGCACTACAGGAGGTTCCCATTTGTCGTGGCCATAACAACCACCTTCGTGATCTGATTCCTCTTCATCTGCAGGTACATCTCCCATGTCCCTCTCATCATCGAACTCCGCTGGCCACTCAAGTTCGTCCTCAGTGTACATCCCAAAAAAATCACCTTCAAAGTGTGCTGGCTGATTTGCGTCTGGGGCAGGTGGACTTGCATGAAGTCGCCGTGAAGCAAGGTAGATAGCCGAACATGCAGGATTGGTGGCTTTTGCAAGGTGCTGGTTATACCCGGTTATTGACATGAGCTTTTTATTGCAGCCGGTGCAGGTTGTTTCAGGCATGTTCTAGGTAGATTGAATGAGTTGGATTGAATACGAAATGTCTAAAATTCACTTACATCTTGACGGTTGACAGTACAAGTCAGAAGGATAGGTGACGTGTATGAGGCGAGGTCGGAGATGCTATTCTATTGGCATTCACCGATCCGCGCAAAACCAAACCCCCCCCCCCCCAACTGGCGAAACTAGTATTAAGCCTTCAACTCTCAGCCGCGACGTGTGGTTTAACATGTAACTGTGCATCACGAACCCACAAAGTAATAGCTCCTGTTTGTGTAGTGCAAGGTATTACTTTGTGTGCCCGTGCACATCTTTAAGTCGAACGTAGTCATAGTAAGCCGCTGAGGCCCAGTGCTCTTATGGCTTCCAAATCATGATGGAGAATATTCACTCAGAGACCTACTCACTCCTCATCGACACTTACATCAAGGACCCCCAGTAATGCTCGATCTTCCTCACTTTGTCTCACATGTCCTCACATTCTTTGCCACATCTGATGGGATTGTTAATGAAAACCTCATTGAACATTTCTCCAATGAGGTCCAGGCCGCTGAGGCCCTGTGCTCTTACAGCTTCCAAATCATGATGGAGAATATTCACTCAGAGACCTACTCACTCCTCATCGACACTTACATCAAGGACCCCCAGCAACACGAATACCTGTTTGACGCCATGGAGACTATTCCATGTGTCAAGTGCAAAGCTGACTGGGCAATCCAGTGGATCTCTGATCAATGTGCCACCTTCGCTGAGCACTTGGTTGCCTTTGCTGCCGTCAAAGGCATCTTCTTCTCCGGTTCCTTCGTGTCCATCTTCTGGCTCAAGAAGCACTCGGAGACCTACTCACTCCTCATCGACACTTACATCAAGGACCCCCCAATGCACCCTGACACTGTCAAGTGTATTATTACTCAGGCTGTTACCATCGAGCAGGAGTTCCTGATGGGTCCATCATTTCAATCACCTTACCCTTCTTACTGGACTGTCTTTCCAGATGCTCTCCCTGTTGGCCTCGTTGGTATGAACACCGAGCTCATGTGCCAGTACATCGAGTTCATTGCAGATCGTTTTCTGGGCCATGATGAGGGTATGCACACTGACTTTGCATGCGTGCTCTTTAGCCACCTCAAACATCGTCCACACCCTGACACTGTCAAGTGTATCATTACTCAGGCTGTTACCATCTGAGCGAACTGCCCACGCAAATAGGAGACTGCCAAGCGCACGACGATAGTGAGTGCTCAAGCAAATCGGACAGCGTGTGGAGCTCATGTGGAGCACAGACAGGAGAGTCATGTGAATTAGTTCCGCGGGATCAAATGTTTCGTCCTTACATATATTAGATAGATATTAGATGTATATCCATGGGTTTACCTGTGCTAATGCCTAGATGACAAGCCTGGTCGATAAGTTCACACAGAAGCATCTCCACGAGGCTCTTTGCAAGCAAAGCTGTCCCAGCAAACAAGATTGTATTTCTATTCGGGTTCATTCTGGACGCTGTTGAGAGCAGAATTAGTAGTATCAGGTGGGTTGGTTACATGTCGGCTCCGTGCAACGGAGCTTGCAAAAAGATGTTGTCATACCTCGGCGTCAGAAGGTTCATTTCGGTAGATGGTGCAGGTACAGAGTAAGACCATTACCAGCGCTGGTGGGCAAATGAATGGATGCGCACTAAGACTACTCGGTGAGGCTGTGTTAAGTTAAAGTTTGTGACCATAGACTCACTGAATAGCAAACTAAGCCTGACAGGGAAAGGGTCAACCCTGGCGCTATATTATGATACATAAACGCTGCTTTAAATTGTGGGTCTGAGTTTATTCTAACTTACACTTAAAAAATTCACTCACCTTTCCAAGTCCAAAGTCATTTGTTGCAGTCTTGCAGAGCAGAAAGACAACTACACATTCATTTTATCTTTTTTTTCGCCCCTTTTTACCTGAAAATTAGACTGCCAGGAGTTCAATGGAGTCAAGTTCATGCCGTAAGTGTTTTTTCATACCAACAAGGTTGAAAAGACTCACTTGGTGCAAGCACACCGAAAAGCCAAGGACCAAGCCCTAGAAAACCCAGGTAAGTACTATACATCCTACATTACTAGTAGATGTTTCGGGGTACTACTCACACCTCAGTGTGGCAATCCCTCCGAGGCGGCAAACAGTCACACAAGCGTAAACTTTCGGCCACAGGTGAAGTTGGACCTGCCTCAAAACAGGCGAAGTCGGGCAAAAGCAAGTCACAATGACTATTTTGCAGTATCAATTACTTACATGTCTAGGTCATGCTGGAATGAAAGTAGCGGTACCACCTAGTATCAAAAACAAAAGAGGTCACAAAAGCGCCAGTAAGTCTCAACTCCCACAAACATATTACAACCTTGCTCACAGATAAATCAGAACAATGGATATCTTCTCCAGCTTCGGATTCACAGGTGGAAGCTATGCAACCTTTGCGGTCCAAGAGAGGTCAGCATCGCATGTTGCCACGTAACACTTACTAACATGCAGATTGTAGCGCGCAGGCTAGCTGTCGACTCGGAATCAGAACCTGAGTCAGATACTAGCAAGCACAGTGTGGAGTCCAATGCATCTGCAAGTGAGATGGAGCCGGCAGAGAGCATCGCTAAGACTTTATTTGGAGAAGTGAGACTACTACTTTACATTTGACTTGGATTACACCTGATCATATTCACTTAACCTTCATATTAGGTTCCCACAGTTG
This sequence comes from Suillus paluster, assembly GCF_016628075.1. Classification (NCBI taxonomy): domain Eukaryota; kingdom Fungi; phylum Basidiomycota; class Agaricomycetes; order Boletales; family Suillaceae; genus Suillus; species Suillus paluster. The sequence continues at coordinate 25,749 of NW_024537748.1, read as the reverse complement.
CTGATTCAGACCGCCAGAAAAGGCCTCATGAGAGACAACTGGCTGCAGAGGCTCAGAGCTCATCAAAGACTCCTCCTCCACCCATTTGGGGCTCACAGTATAGGCCTTCGAATGCAAGGGGGAAAAAGCTTGCAGCGGAGGTAAGTATTTTTTGCTATGTACTCTGAGCTGTGACTAATAGTAATACTTGGCTTGCTCAACAGATCCCCATGTGGGACCCAATCATGACGAGCTCATCATTTGAGTTGCATGTTCCCGCCACACAGACTAACAAGAGCCACAGGTCCAAATCTACAGTACTTGAAGATGAGCTTGAAGACGACCATAGTCTCAAATCTGAGCTGTACAGTGCTGATGAATCTCCGAGTCAGGCTGAGCTCCCCAGCATCCAATCCAAGGAAGTGTCTCTTCAAGTTGACCCCACAGCATCTCTTGTTTACACGAAGACTGGGTCAGTACGACTCACCGGCCAGAACACCAAACTTCATAATGTGATGCAGCATGGTATTCTCGAGGTCAAGGCATACATTGCCTTTGAGCACAGATACCCTGAAATTGCGGCAAGGAATGTATATGCACAGGAAATACTGCTGAAGGCCGCACGGTACCACAATACAGTGCCGATTGAGAAACGGATGCAGATTGATGATGGCTATGTGTCAGCCCTCACAAATCTAGTCAGTGTTGTATCTTTACTGCGAATTGATGTTGATGTCAGCCATAGATCGATGCTTGCGCTAGTCTATTTCGCAGCGAGATCAAGGATGTGGCTAGCAAGAATGTTTTAGGTTACTTCCGGCTCAGTGGTGCTGCCAGCGACACAATCCTTGATCGGCTTCTTGCCAATCATTCATACATTTTTCCGCAAACATTTGATGTTAGTTTTTTTTTGCACGAAGTTGACATTGTGCTGACAACATCACGCTGTTTAAGGTGCAGGGTCTTCCATCGCCGAACCGACAGAAGCCATATCAAACGCAGCCTGTGTTCCTTGTTTTATACGAGGTATTCTTCAAACAATTGAGGTCCGTCGGTGCGCAGTTTGGACAGCGCTTCCTCAATATCGCAAAGAACAAGAGTGGTCGCCCACAGATCCCTATCCCCATGATGGCTATGGTCTGCACCGCTGTAAGTACCGCTATGTTTGTACTCATTCATTCATTAACTTTCTTTGTCACTAACTAGATTCGTGCCATCCTTCTCGCGAAGAAGAACAGGTCGAGTGATGATTTTAAGTTCACCGGTAACCAGTTTTTCGATATCTATACTCACCACGTGTCATTGTTGGAGAGGATTCAGACAACAGCACCCGTCAAGTTCCACAAAATGATGGCTGATATATACGAGGAAGTCAAGTAAGTTTGTGCCTGAGTTGGTGGCATATCACTGATTTAGCATTATTTACAGTCGCTTCCGTCACAGCATTACTGGAGTCTATGATCAAGATGATCAAAGCCTCTCATTTTTGGACTTGGAGGGCATGAAGGACGAGTAGAGTGTTCCGACACGGAAACATCTGATTTTCAAAGCCATCGTCTAGTAACCGTATTCACGTATATCTAACCACCACTTGCTCATTTCGTCGCACCTATTTCATCGATATGTTATTGCATCGATACCCCATTTTAATAATGAATAATTTGTTCCTGTACTCTCTAAGGGTGAAAAGTCTGTCCACTCAGAACAATGTTGGCATTGACACGGACCTGGCGACAGATCTCAATGCAAATTTCACATGGACACCTCCACTGGCAAGCCGAAGCCAGGTTGACAACGAGCTGGAGGGGCCGGAAAGCTTAACGGAGGATGAGGTTGCAGCTGCCTTTGATGAGATTGAGCAATGCATTGCGGAATTCCCATCAGCTATTGATCCCCAGCTGGAAGGGTACGAGATCTTGGCGGGAAAGGTGTATGACATCACCGAGCTGGAACAGGTTGACAAAGGAATTGTCCCCACAGCTTTTGAAGATGATGTTCAGCAGGTGGGATCTGACTCGGAGGATGGTTTGTCTTGGGACATGCAGTCTCTATTGACTATGAAGGGTGTCTCGTCAATGTAATAATCAGTAGTATTATGCAACATTGATGCAACGTGTCTGGGAGTTTTGCCAAGTTTTGCCAGTGCGCCAAGTGCCAGTTGTGCCGGCACTTGGTCACAACTCAGCTCAAAGTAGTTTTGCCCCCTACACGTGCACGAGCCCACACCCATTGTGCCTTCGGCACAGGAAGCAACTTCACAAACTTAATAATTAACAATTGATAATCATAGCAGAATTTTGAAAATTTTGAAATAAATTACATTTTTGAGCAGTATTCAGGATTTTGACAAAAGTAAAGGTACAATCTACTACACAACATAAAAGTACATAATATGTAAATCAATCAGCAATAGAATCAGTCAGTCCTCTAAGTACTTCTGTATACACAACATTGGTCGTCTTTGTGCCTTCTTCATGCTCTGGGAAAATAGCAAACACTCTCTCTGGATGAGTGCAGCGAGACAAAGCCACATAAAGCTGTCCATGACTGAAGACAGGAGTACGCAAATCAAGGCCAACCCACTTGACACTCTGACCTTGAGCCTTGTTGATTGTCATGGAAAATGCAAGACGAACAGGGAATTGAAGCCACTTGAGAGGAATGGGGTTTTCTTCAGAACTCGCCTCCAGAGTCATCCGAGGAATCAGCACGGTGTTCTGATCTTGATGCCGAGCTTCATCATTTCCATCCCTAAGAATGTGACACCTGAGGACGCGCGTGGTCCAAGACAGGAGGATCATGCGAGTTCCATTATAGAGTCCCTGTGAGGGGTCCAAGTTGCACAAGAGCATCAGAGGAACACCTGCTTTGACCTCTAATCTGTGCAAAGGAAAGCCTGATGGGGTGAGGGTATGAAGGAACTCTGCAGGGATGTAGTCATAGTCTTTCTCAGTGACTGAGTCTGTGCTGGTGAAGACTGCCTTTTCTCCAGGGAATAATTGAAGAATTGTGGTATTGATTTCATCCACATCGGTGTTCTTTGCAGAGAGGATGGTGCGATCAAGGAAGTAGGAATCATTCAAGGGAGGATGGTTAGGGAGCAGAATTTCAGAGTACAGGGCATTGATGAGAGACTGCACATTATTGTTGCCACAGCGTGCAATGGGGAGGGTCACTGTGCCATCTCCATCTGTGCCCTTACCAGCTCCGATCTCAAGGAGCACCTGCACAAATCGATCGGAATCAGGATCTTGACCCAGACGCATATTTCTCTTGAGGTGGAAGATATGAACCTTGGACCAGAGACGAGATCTGCAAAAGGTAGCACCCACTATCTGCTCCCTGGATCCATGAGGCACCACCGGCAGTGTCTGTCTGAAGTCTCCTCCAAAGAGCATGGTTATTCCTCCAAAGTCAGCATCGATGTTCAGAAGATCGCGCAATGTGCGATCAAGGCATTCCAGGTTGTGACGGTGTAGCATAGGAATTTCATTGCAGATGATTAGACAGGTGGCCTTGAGAAGCTCATGGACAACATCTCCTTTATTGATGTTACATGAGCTATCCTCATGAATGGGAATGGGGATCTTGAATCGCGAATGAGCTATACGTCCGCCTGGCAGGAGGAGAGAAGCGATTCCAGAGGAAGCCACACATAGGACGATCTTGCCTTCAGCACGGATTTTTGAAGCGATGAGTTTGCAGAGATATGTCTTGCCACATCCACCTGCACTATGGACGAAATATGTATGTCCAGGTCTTTGGTCATTACAATGCATTGCATCATCAACCACTGCATCAAAGACCGCCCTCTGCTCTTCATTGAGAGAAGGAACTCCTCTATCCACTATCGCCTGAAGATCCTCCGGGTCATACTGGAGTTGCTCAGCAATCAGCTGGTTGCCCTCAATGGCCCCCCATCTTGCTGCCATTTGAGGTACTGGCATGTGAGGAATGGCTTCCAAAGACTTTCCATTTTTGCAAAGCACATTATTGATGAAATAGAGACTGTAGTCATGAATGTCGTGTTCAGTAGGGTTGGGCATGTTATATGGATTGCGAGTGAGATGGGGGCGCAGATCATCACAGAGATTGTCCTTGAAGCGGTTCCAAAGCTCTTGAGGGCTTGTAGGGTTGCAGTGGAGGAGGATGATGGCAAAGAGATTATGCAGACCATACCCAGTGCGCATATGAGAGGCATCCTGCAAGCACTGGATCCATTCATTATCATCATCAAGCAGACCCCTTTGCTGACATGCATCCTTGAAAGTCTGGCAGAGAACACCATCGACAGTATGAAGGTGTTCATAGGAGGTAGCCCCTTTGAAAAACAAAACACGGTAAGTTTGATTGATAGAAATTGTTCCAGACATCATACCTTTTGTCACAGTCAAAAGCAATCTCAGATAGAAGCGCTCTCCAGAGCCAGGTGCAGCAGCATACATTCTTCCAATTGCTGCTCCATACTGGCGTGTCTTCCAGGCATTCTTGGTCCACACGAATTTTGAGGGAAAGTCTTGGTAGAGGTGGTCATGGGCTCCAGCTGCCACCAAGTCGGCATTGACATTGGCTTTGAACCATCCAGTGAGGCAAGTCTCCCTGGCTGCTGCATGCTCAAGAACGTTCTGGGCATCTTCTGCAGGGTCATAGACCACCATTTGTTCATTTGGGAGATGAACTGGCAAGCGGTAGACGGAGGGCCATTCATAATGCATGGAAAATTCAAAGATGCACCATGCAGCCTCATTCGAGCTGATATATCTGGAGTCAAGATAGGATTTGACCTCATCCACCGCTCCTCTCATCTCCAAAGTGGCGCGGTCGTTTCCTTTGTAGATGTACTTGTGGATATATTTGACAGACTTGATAGAAGCACAGACTTCCAGGTTGATGTGGCAGTTGAATTCCACCAGCAGTTGTGGGGGGTGAGGAACAACATCTTTGTTGGTGAAGACATTGTCGTTCTTCTGGATGGTGCAGCCATTATCAGGTCTTGCATACTCTGGGTAGCCATCTTCCTTCATGGATGTCTGGGGACAGAATGACTTTGGAAAATGTTTTTTGCACCGTCCATTCTCCAAGCAATGCTGTGGAGTGCAAGGGCCATGAAGCATGTATTTTTCGACAGCCTCGTAGAGTTGGGGGTGAATGTTTCTATCAGGAATCTGGGCAGAGATGAATGAATGAATCTGTTCCACTGTGCGTATCTTGTCGTTTGGATCCAGGAAGATGAGGAGATGCATGTGAGGCAGACCACGTTTCTGATATTCAATGGTGTACACCAATCCTGCAACCTTTCCATAGTAGCCTTTGCGAACCTTCTTCAAGAGGGCCTGTTGCTTTTGATAGAACACTCGAGCCACCAAATCTGGACGGTCCACAGCACTTTGGCCTGTATAAGTGATTGTCAGCAATGAAGTTATAAATAATGCGTTGAATATGAATTCTTACCTGGCAGGAGATTCTCGGTGATCTCAGGCCAACTCCCATTTGCAGTCATTGTTAGGAAGAGATCAAGCTTTTTGCAGGCACGGCAAATGGCCAAAGAGTCTTGAAGTAGCTGATGCATGTACCGAGGGCTCCCAGTATGAGAGGAGGGAAGAATGATGGAACGACCTGTCTGAGCCAAATCATCCACACCATCATTAAGCACATTGTCTGTCAAACCCCGGTAACAGTCTGCCCGGAGCTGCTTTTGGTTGTTCCGAACCCAGTTCAACTTACTCTGCTCAATGGATGCCCATGCATCAACCACATACTGCTGGAAAAGTCTTCCACCACAAAAAATGTTGTTGTGGTCCATGTGAATGGGGTGAGGATGAAGGCGATAGGCATAATACAGCAGCTGGGTGACTTTTTTTGAGTGTGTGGCAGGTTCACCCTCTCTAACATTGAGAGGGATATCAGAATGCCAGCCCTCCTTGCCAGAAGGAAAGAGAAGGACATAGTGAAGAGTTGCATATGCATGGCTAAGCTGGCTCATGCGCTGAAGTTGACCTCCTTGAAGTCGCAAGACAATATTGTGTTTGTCAGACACCTCTTCAGATCCATCTCCAGGAATAATCACAGCAATTTCATCGGCAGTGGGAAGATTATATCTTCGACCATCTGAGCCCTCCTGGAAGTGAATGCGTACACGAACATCTGTGTGCTGCTCTGGAGGCTTCTCTCGCATGACTTGATAGGCCTGTTTATAAAGAGGAGCATAGGGATGGCTTCGATACAGCATGTCATGGAGTGCTCTGAGAATGCGACAATCAAGACCTTCATTTCCAGGTCGGTTGGCACGGATGTCGGTGGCTTCATCAGGATCATAGATATAAAGTTGGGCATACAATGGCTGACGACCTTCTGGAGGCATAAGACTGCCCATGAGGTGATGGAGGGATCCATGGATATGAAAAGCATTTGGGCCGGAGCCTTGAAGAGCATTGTCCTCGATATTGACGCCCACTGATGTAAATGCAAGAGAGCTGTTATACTGACGAATCTTGGAGACAAATGTTCGGTCTGTATACGCCTGCTGCAGCTCGGGTGGCCATGCTGGAAAGGGTGGAAGGCTGACTTTGCCCTGCAAGCAGCACATGCCAAAGTGTGGATTTCGTAAAGAGGAGTCAGAGAGTCTTTCGCATGCAAAGTGCCTTGCGTGGCAGTTGGGACACTCTACATCAAGGGGACCAAGAGTATGACGGGCAATAGGCTCTGCATATGGTCGACCTCCACCATGGATAGGAAGATTCTGAGCAGGTGCCTGGTTGGCATGCTCCTCATCTTCTGCCTCAGATCGCTGGCGATCTTCCTGCTGCCGATTTCTCCTTCTTTCCTCATCATCTTCGTGCTGTTCTTGAGATGCTGGATCATTATATTCACGTAGTGCTGCTTCTAGATGCACTTCTGCCTGTTGATGTGCTCGCAGAAGATCCTGCTGATGATCTCTTTGTTGCTGCTGCCGGCGAACAAATTCCAGATTGCAAAGATATGTTTGTTGAGCTCTCTCCTGTTGCACGTGAAAGGCCTCTTGATCATCCTGGGCCTGTCTACGAATACGCTCAGCTTCTTGCTGCCGTAATTGCTGCTGAAGCTGTTCCTGATGCAATGCCTCCTGTGCTTGTCTATGAAGCAATTCATTTCTAATCCTCTCGTTTTCTATTTCCTCTGCCTGTAAATGGTGTTGAAACTGAATATTGAATGGTTGATAATCTGGTTGAGGTGGTGCGGGTAATGGTGGTGCAGGGTTAGGAGCAAAGTAGTGGAGAGGATTTTCAAAGTTGTGAGGACCAACTGCACCCTCATAATGAATAGGGCCATACATGGGAGGGGCAGGAGGAATTACAGGTTCGTTAGGGATGTGAGGTTGCTGTGGTGGCTGCATCCCAGCTGCCATGAGCTCTGCCTGTGCCTGCTGTCTTATCTCATCTCTTTCCTGTTGCCGACAAAGATTACGCTGACTGGCGTCTATCATTATGAGCTGCATTCATTTGCTCATTCAAGCATGCATTATAATCAACCCGAGGAAGACGATGAGCATGAGCATGCTCCACATGTGCAATCACATTTCGTGGCCAAGCCGGGATACTGCCCAACTGGTAGAGGTTGATATGGAAAGTCAGGGGGAGGTTGCCATGCAAAAGGTCGTGGAACTGGCCCTGCTTGTGGCAAATTAGCTGGCATGAAATTTGGCTGTGGTACAGGAGGTGGAGGCCTGTCCTGAACAGCATGCCGACAACTGTGTCTACTGGGAGATGTCATTTGAAGTCGATTAAGTCTATCATGTTCGCATTGGGAGTGTCGATCACGTTCTGGTGTTGTCTGTTGCAAATTTCTAAATGGTGCAAAGTGACATGCAGACATTAGCATCATGCACCTTATATGCATAGCGATATATAGTCAGTGACTCATGGGACAGGTAGATTCTGATCCATGTTCACAATTTTTTATTCAAACAGTTGTTTAGCAAGTTCAAAATGAGTTGCCTGAACTCATTAATCAAGTCAGATTGTTGCACATTTCTATCATTGTTGTTGAAACCCACAAAAGGTGTATTACACTTTATTACACTTGGCCGCAGGGGAAGGCAATTTCACTCAAGAATGCAATTCAAAAGCAGCAGCCGAGTTGTGTAATCAATTGTGTAACCAAGGTTCTATTATTGCTTTTGCTAATCTCGATGCCAATTCCCCCAAGGTAGGAATCTTACTCTGTTTGTCCGTGTTTTGTGCGGAGCGCAGTAGGCGTGGAGATTACTGTCCACTATATCGCGTTTGGAAGGAATTTTGGACTCTGTAGAATTTAGCCTCTCAAAATCTCAATCTCACTTTTTTTGAAGTTTTTTCTCAACTCAACCATTAGCAAGCTCAAGCGAGAAAACCACGCGAAATTTCTAAATCAAGGTTTAAGCGAGCTAAGCGTTCCCATGTGGCCTTAGCGAAATACGCGTCTCCCACACACAGCCACAAAACCCGTCTCCCTTTCTTCTTAGACTAGCCCAAGCCCGTTGTGCCTTTGGCACAGGAAGCAAGCAGAGCACTTCGTGCTCTGCTGGAGGCACCTTCGGTGCCTTGTCTCACTGTGTCTACATATTATTTAGTTGTGTAAAATCAATCATTTCTTACATCTTACATCTAAAAAATTATATAGTTTTGTTTTAGTTATGGGATGTTGCACAAACAGTTTGACTGAAGGTTACCTGGGACACTGGCTTGCAATCCTGTGGCCTCGTGCCTTGGCCAGCAGGATGCAAGCCAGTGTCCTAGGTAACCTTCAGTCAAACTGTTTGTGTCTTGCTACTGACTCATGCCTTTCCCCTCAATTCTCCCATCTCCCATCTCCCGTGTCCCATGTCCCGTGTCTCGTGTCCCGTGTCTCGTGTCTCGTGTCCCATTGTCTCGTGTCTCATGTCTCGTGTCCCATGTCCCGTGTCCCATGTCCTATGTCCTGTGTCCCATTGTCCTCCTCTTGTCCTCTCATACTCTCATCGTCCTCCCATTCCCCTGTCATCCTCCCATCCTCCCATCTCCCTATTCACCCCATTTCTCCATTCTCCATCTTCCCATTCCCATGTTTACCCATTGCCCATTTTTCCCATCTTTATATTTTTGCATTTTTGCATTTTTCATATTTTTCTATTTGCTTGGTGTTCTTTTTCTATCCTATTGTGGCTACATTTTTATGTACACACAACTACAGTACATATACATCATTGTTGTTGGAGCCACCTGCCAAATCAGTCAACCCTTACATACTAATGGACGAAGGTTTGCGCAAATTTCAAACACCGCTTGACAGAACCACATGGTATTCCCTTTTTCAGCGCTCCAAGGGAGAAGGGATTCAAACAACCGACGCAAGCGAAACAACCGAAACAACCGACACCATGTGGGCTACGTGAAAATGCCCAAATCCTCCCACATTGCCCCCCTCCCTTCTCCCTTACTTTTTAAGACTAGCCCAAGCCCGTTGTGCCTTTGGCACAGGAAGCAAGCAGAGCACTTCGTGCTCTGCTGGAGGCACCAAAGGTGCCTTGTCTCACTGTGTCTACATATTATTTACTTGTGTGAAATAAATAAATTCTTACATCTTACATTTTAAAAATATTATATAGTTTTGTTTTAGTTATGGGATGTTGCACAAAGAGTTTGACTGAAGGTTACCTGGGACACTGGCTTGCGATCCCATGGCCTCGTGCCTCGGCCAGTGGGATGCAAGCCAGTGTCCCAGGTAACCTTCAGTCAAACTCTTTGTGTCATGCTATTGACTCATACACTTCCTCCCAATTATCTGATTTCCTATCTCCTGTGTCCCATGTCCTGTGTCCTGTGTGTCTCATGTCCCATGTCCCATGGTCCTGTGTCCCACTGTCCCATTGTCCTGTTGTCCCATGTCCCATTGTCCTGTGTCCCATGTCCTGTGTTCTGTGTCCCATGTCCTGTGTCCCATGTCCTGTGTCCCGTGTCCCGTGTCCCATGTCCCATGTCCTGTGTCCCATGTCCCATTGTCCTGTTCTCCCATCTCCCATCCTCCCATTGTCCTCCCATCCTCCCATTGTCCTCCTATTGTCCTCCCATTCTCCATCCTCCCATTCTCCTGTTTACCCATTGCCTATTTTTCCCATCTTTTGTCACGAATCCCCAATACGAACCATTTTTCATTTCTTGGTTTTCCTTCGGCTACTTCCAGTACCCGAGCCGGTCACGTGACTCATCGTTATAGGTCACCCATTGCTTCTCTGATTGGTTCCCCTACTCCACGGGCTAGAACAATCTCGCTTCCCAAAGAAGAACCGGTCGGAACTTGGGTTTCTGTTTAGTTGCCGTCTTACTCATTTGCTTATATATCATGAGTCATCTTTAGTCATCCACAGTAGTTGTACGACTCTTTTCTTATTGGCTGATTTCTTTCAGACTCCTATTCAATGTTATGTATAAGAGTAGGCTAGTTAGCGTAAGTACTCCTTAGACTTAACCTCTTCATTTCTACTGTTGTAGTGACCTAGACGTCAACGCTCAATCTACCCTGTTGCTCGTTATCATCTCTGACCGAGTCCTAGTGGTTGTGCACTCACCTTCAACATTATTGTTGGACGTCGGTCATAACATTTTTATATTTTCGCATTTTTGCATTTTCACATTTTTGCATTTTCACACTTTCACATTTTCGCATTTTTCATATTTTTCTATTTTCTTGGTGTTCTTTTTCTATCCTATTGTGGCTACATTTTTATGTATACACAATTACAGTACATATACATCATTGTTGTTGGAGCCACCTGCCAAATCAGTCAACCCTTACATACTAACGGACGAAGGTTTGCGCAAAATTCAAACTCCGCTTGACAGAACCACATGGCATTCCCTTTTTCAGTGCTCCAAGGGAGAAGGGATTCAAACAACCGAAATAAGCGCACTAACCATCGCCAATTTATACTACCGACGCCATGTGCGTTACGCGGAAATGCCCAAATCTTCCCACCTCCCCCCCTTGCCTTCTCCCTTACTTTTTAAGACGAGTCCAAGCCCGTTGTGCCTTCGGCACAGGAAGCAAGCAGAGCACTTTGTGCTCTGCTAGAGCCACCTTTGGTGTCTTGCTTCACCATGTCTGCATATTATTTATTTGTATGAAATCAATAATTTTTCACATCTTACATTTAAAAAATATTATATAATTTTGTTTTAGTTGTGGGATGTTGCACAAACAGGGAGACTGAAGTTTACCTGGGACACTGGCTTGTCATCCCATGGCCTCGTGCCTCAGCCATCGGGATGCAAGCCAGTGTCCCAGGTAAACTTCAGTCTCCTGTTTGTGTCTTGCTATTGACTCATGCCCTTCATCCCAATTCTCCCATCTCCCGTTCTCCTGTCCTCCTACTGCTCTAATAATGTCACATCACCCATTTCATACATCACTCCCATCCAATCAGAAATCAAATCATATTATAGGAACAACTCTAACACAAAAAACTATTCAGAAGGCTCCCAGCCAGGTGGAGGGCCCTCCCTGCGTAGCTCATCCAAATGCTGACACTCCTCTCGACTTTTTCCCTTCTTCTGCTCAAAGATGTGCTTTCACCAAGCATCCACCACCTTGCGACGCTTTCGACATTTCAGTGCCTCCTCCAACTGAGAGCAGAAGGTATCCACATCCCTATCATCACTCTTGCGGTCATGCTCAAGTTGCTCTTCCCACCACATGATATCCTTTGCCAACTTTACCTTAGATCGTTGCAGGTCATGGAGTTGCTGATCCATGGCATTGCGATCCTCTCGCCGAGTGGCGACCTTAGCATACGGGTCGTTGACTTGTCTCCGTTCAAGACGTGTCATGTGGCTCTCGGACCAGCGGCGATGGAGTTCAGCAGACCAGTCGGTCACAGCAGGCGCCGACAACTCAGAAGCAGCAGGTACTGGAGGAGTTGTGGAGGTGGGAGGTGGGGCCAGCATGTTGACAGGCTGGCGATAACATCGCTGCAGGCGGGCAGCAAAACTTGCATCAAAGCCCTGCAGAAGCCTGGCATTCCAGTCGACAGTAGGTCTGGGCTCCTGCCTTGCAGCTACCATAAATATACAATCAAACAGACATAGAGAGAGAACAACTCACCTGGGGACATGGCCTGGAGTGTCACATGATGTGGCCAAAAATGCGCCAGAGCCAGCATCAGGTGCTGAGGAAGCACTGAGAATAGTTGCTGTAAATTGTGTGATCAGACAAAAACAGATGCCGAAGAACTCACATGGTGACGTGACCCGGTGTGACAGGGAGCTCCGCGTCACGTGACGCGTCCAAAAACGCGTCCAAACCATTGTTAGGTGCTGGGGAAGTGTTGGAAATGGCCATGGTTGGGTGTTGAGGGCACTGAGAGGCAGTAGCTGATGGTGAGAGGTGATGGCAGGTGATCAGAAGCGATGGCAGGTGATTGGGAGCTGATGGAATAGTAGAGCAGTGTTGTGTTGTGTCGCGTCGCGTCGGTGCTGAAAAAAAAAAAACCATGCAATGTTGCCAAATCGAGCGAAATGTACATATAACCAAATTCGGACAGTGAGCTCATATAGTAACGGACGATGGTTTTGGGAAGTTCAAACTCCGCTTGACAGAACCATGTGGGATGCTTTTTTCAGCCAACTTAGCGAAATAAGCGGGAAAAACATGGCATCCACATGGACGCCATGTGACGAAACATGGACGCCATGCGACGAAACGTGGCGTCCATGTGCAGGTGGCTGCGTTCCCACCCTCCCCCCTCACCCTTCTCCCTTACTTTTTAGACTAGCCCAAGCCCGTTGTGCCTTCGGCACAGGAAGCAAGCAGAGCACTTCATGCTCTGCTGGAGGCACCTTCGGTGCCTTGTCTCACTGTGTCTACATATTATTTAATTATAACAAATCAATAATTTCTTACATTATATAGTTTTGTTTTAGTTATGGGATGTTGCACAAACAGTTTGACTGAAGGTTACCTGGGACACTGGCTTGTGATCCTGTGGCCTTGTGCCTCGGCCAGCGGGATGCAAGCCAGTGTCCCAGGTAACCTTCAGTCAAACTCTTTGTGTCATGCTATTGACTCATACACTTCCTCCCAATTATCTTGTCCCATGTCCCATTGTCCCATGTCTTGTTGTCCTGTGTCCTGTTGTCCCATTGTCCCATGTCCCGTGTCTCATTGTCCCGTGTCCCATTGTCCCGTGTCCCATATCCCATTGTCCTGTTCTCCCATGTCCCATTGTCCTGTGTCCCATGTCCCGTGTCCTATTCTCCTGTTCTCCCGTGTCCCATGTCCCATGTCCCATGTCCCATGTCCCATGTCCCATGTCCCATGTCCCATGTCCCATTGTCCCATGTCCTGTGTCCTGTTGTCCTGTTCTCCCGTGTCCCATTGTCCCATGTCCCATTGTCCTGTCCTCCTCTTGTCCTCCCATCCTCTTGTCCTCCTGTAGCCCTCTCATCCTCCCATTGTGTCCTCTTGTCCTCCTCTTGTCCTCCCATCCTCCCATCTTCCTATTCACCCCATTTCTCCATTCTCCATCTTCCCATTCCTCTGTTTACCCATTGCCAATTTTTCCCATCTTTATATTTTCGCAATTTTGCATTTTCACATTTTTGCATTTTGCATTTTTCACATTTTTCTACTTGCTTGGTGTTCTCTTTTCTCTTTTCCCCACAAAAATCCCAAAATCCCTTGTTGTCCTTCAATTTTTACTATTTATTATGTATTCACAGTTGCAGTACATATAAAATTCATTGTTGTTGTGCAAAATGGAGGGCCAGTGAGCACTTGCCAATCCCATTGTGGCTCAATTTTTACAAATTCCCACGTTTGGACAGTGAGCTCGTATAGTAAGGGACAATGGTTTTTTCAAATTCAAACTCCGCTTGACAGAACCACATGGGATCCTTTTTTCAGCGACCTTACCGATGCAACTGACGCAACTGAAACAACCGACACTGCCGACACCATGTGGGCTACGCGGAAATGCCCAAATCCTCCCACATTCCCCCCCTCCCTTCTCCCTTACTTTTTAAGACGCGTCCAAGCCCGTTGTGCCTTCGGCACAGGAAGCAAGCAGAGCACTTCGTGCTCTGCTGGAGGGGCCGTTGGCCCCTTGAGTCTTTATCATTTCAACACAATTTCAATAAATAAATTTTTGTCATATAAAAATACACATTTATACAATCTGTTGTACATCAATCTTCAATCAGTCTTCTAACTACCTCTGTGTACACTATATTGCTTGTCTTTCTCTCCTCTTCATCTTCAGGGAAAATCACAAATACTCTTGATGGGTGAGTGCACCGAGACAAACCCACATACAGCTGTCCATGACTGAACACAGGTGTCCTCAAATTTAGACCAACCCACTTGACACTCTGACCTTGAGCCTTGTTGATAGTCATGGCAAATGCAAGTCGCACAGGGAATTGTCGACGCTTCAGAGGAATGGGGTTCTCTTCATCACTGGCCTCCATATTCATCCGAGGAATCAGCACAGTGTCTTGATCTTGACCATCCACTTGAGAATTCTTGTGTTCCAATCCACCAGGATCATCCGAGTCCCATTATACAGTCCCTGTGTGGGGTCCAAGTTGCGCAGGAGCATCAGAGGCACTCCTTTCTTCACCTCCAGTCTGTGCAGAGGGAACCCTGATGGGTTGAGAGTGTGAAGGAACTCTTGAGGGATGTATTCATATTCCCTGTCTGTCACTGAGTCTGCACTTGTGAACAATTTCTTGTCTCCAGCAAATGAGTCGAGAATTGAGGTGTTGATCTCGTCCACATCAGTGTTTTTTGCAGAGAGGATAGTGTGGTCCAGGAAGTAGGAGTCAGGCAAGGGAGGATGATTGGGTTGGAGGACATCAGAGTAAAGTTTGTTGATCAGGGATGGGATGTCATTGTTGGGACATTGCATTCCTTCTGGGAGAGTCACTGTGCCATCTCCATCTGTGCCCATACCACCCCCAATCTCAAGGAGCCATGCAGCAAATCAATCAGATGCAGGATCTTGACCAAGACACATGTTTGTCTTGAGGTGGAAGATGCGAAGTCTTGGCCAGAGGCGAGATCTGCAAAAGGTGGCACTGACAATCTGCTCCCTGGATCCATGAGGCACCACTGGCAGGGTCTGTCTGAAGTCTCCTCCAAACAGCACAGTGATTCCTCCAAAGTCGGCATCAACACCAAGAAGATCACGCAAGGTACGGTCCAAGGCTTCCAGGTTGTGACGGTGGAGCATTGGTATCTCATCACAGATGATCAGAGAGGTGCGCTTCAGAAGCTCATAGACAGGATCACCCTTCTTGATGTTGCAAGTGCTGTCCTCATGGATGGGGATGGGGAGCTTGAAACGGGAATGAGCTGTTCGTCCACCTGGCAGAAGGAGAGAAGCAATTCCAGAGGAAGCCACACAGAGAACAATCTTGCCCTCAGCACGCAGTTTGGAAGCAATGAGGTTGCAGAGATATGTCTTGCCACATCCACCTGCACTGTGCACAAAGTGGGGATGTCCAGGTGTTTGATCATCACGATTCATGGCATCTTCAACCACTGCATCAAAGACTTGTCTCTGCTCCTGGTTGAGGGTGGGCACTCCTCTATCCACAGCTTCCTGGAGAACGTCCTGGTCATAGTCCAGTTGCTCGACTATCAGCTGGTTTCCCTCCCTGTCCCCCCAGTTCATATGAGAGTGAGGTATGTCAGGGAAGTTCACCTCGAGGGACTTGGCATTCTTGTGAAGAAGACCATCGATGAGATAGAGACCATAGTCATGGACCTGCTCTGGAGTGGGATCCTGGATGTGCAGTCGATGAATGAGACGGTGACGCAGATCATCGCAAAGATTATCCTTGAAGTTGTTCCAAAGCAGATGAGGGTTGGTAGGGAGGCAGTGGAGGAGTATGATGACAAAAAGACTTCGCAGGCCATGTCCAGTGCACATGTGAGAGGCCTCTCTCAAGCATTGCTTCCATTCCCCATCATCATCAAGGAGACCTCTGAGCTGACATGCTTCCTTGAAAGTAGCACAGACATGATCGTCAACAGTGCAAAGGTTTTCATAGGAGGTAGCCCCTTCAAAAAACAATAGTCAGCAGATGGCAGACATGAGAGGGATCAAATGATACACACCTGGAACAACAGTCAGAAGCAATCTCAGATAGAAGCGCTCTCCAGAGTTGGGTCCAGCAGCATACATTCTTCCAATTGCTTTTCCGCATTGGCGTTCCTTCCATGCCTTCCTGTCAACCCAGACAAAGCAGGAGGGAAAGTCTTGATAGAGATAGTCATGGGCTCCAGCTGCCACCAGGTCTTCGTCAGAATTGGCTATGAACCATCCAGTAAGGCAAGTCCCCTTGGCTGCAGCATGGTCCAGAACATCTTGGGCATCATCCTCAGGATCATAGACGACCATCTGCTCATCAGGGAGGTGGACTGGCAAGCGATAGACAGTGGGCCATTCCTTGTGCATCTGAAATTCAAAGATGCGCCACATAGCCTCGACAGAGCTGATGTATCTGGAGTCAAGGTATGATTTGACCTCATCCACTGCTCCTCCCATCTCCAAGGTGGCACGGTCGTGTCCTTTGTAGATGTACTTGTGGATGTACTTGACAGACTTGATGGACGCACAGACCTCCATGTTGATATGACAGTCGAACTCTGCCAACAGCCTTGGAGGATAAGGAACAACATCTTTGTTGGTGAAGACATTGCCATTAGGCTTCTGGACTGTGCGGCCATTGTCAGGTCGTGCATACTCTGGATAGCCATCGTCCTTCATGAGTGTTTGAGGACAGAAGGTCTTTGGATAATGCTTCTTGCAATGACCATTCTCCAAGCAACGTTCTGGAGTGCAGGGACCATGGAGCATGAATTTGCTGACAGCTTCATAGAGTTGTGGATGGAGGTTCTGGTCAGGAATCTGAGCAGAGATGAAGGAGTCGACCTGCTCTGCAGTGCGTATCTTGTACTCTGGCTCGAGGAAGATGAGGAGATGCATGTGAGGGAGACCACGCTTCTGATATTCAATGGTGTACACCAATCCAGCAACCTTTCCATAGAAGCCATCGCGAACCTTCTTCAAGAGGGTCTGCTGCTTCTGATAGAATACTCGAGCCACCAAGTCTGGACGATCAACAGCAGTCTGACCTTTATGACTGATCAGCAATGAAATCATCAATAAGGCAAAAAATGCGAACTGACCTGGAAGAAGATTGTCAGCAATCTCAGGCCAACTCCCATTTGCAGTCATGGTGAGGAATAGGTCTGGTTTTTTGCATGCACGACATATAGCCAAGGAGTCTTGAAGGAGTTGATACATATAGCGAGGACCTCCACTATGAGAGGAAGGAAGGATGAAGGAACGCCCTGTCTCAGCCAGATCATCGATGCCATCATTGAGGACATTATCTGTCAAGCCTCTGTAGCAGTCCGCCCTGAGCTTCTTCTGGTTTGTTTTGATCCAGTTCAAATTGCCTTGCTCGATAGTAGCCCAAGCATCAACCACATACTGCTGGAAGAGTCGTCCTGCATGAAAGATGTTGTCAGGCTCGATTGCAGGTGGACGGATGTGAAGGCGATAGCCATAATACAGCAGCTGGGTGACTTTTTTTGCACGACCACGACCACCCTCAGGGAGACGGAGAGGAATGTCAAGATGCCAGCCCTCCTCACCAGAAGGAAATATGAGGACATAATGAAGGGTGGAATAGGCATGACTGAGCTGGCTGATGCAGTGAAGCTGACCACCTTGGAGTCACAATACAATGTCGCGTTTGTCAGAAACGTCCTCAGATCCATCTCCAGGAATGATGGCAGCGATCTCATTGGAAGTAGGGAGATTGTATCTTCGACCATCAGAGCCTGGCTTGAAGTGAATGCGTACTTGAACATCTCTGTGCTGCTCTGGAGGCTTCTCTATCATGACTTGATAGGCTGCCTTGTAAAGTTGAGCATATGGATGGTGTCTGTAGAGCATATCATGGAGCTGTCTGAGGGTCTGAGGATTGAGATTGCAATTTCTGTCAACACGAACATTGGTGGCATGCTCTGCATCAAAGACATAAAGCTGAGCATAGGCAGGCTGTTGAGCTTCTCCAGGCATAAGACTTCCCATGAGGTGATGGAGAGATCCATGGATGCGAAAGGAGCTTGGGCCAGAGCCTCGAAGAGCAAGGTCATCGACTTTAACACCAACAGAGGTGAATGCCACAGTACTGTTGTACTGACGAATATTGGTGACAAATTCACGCTGTTGATACAACTGCTGGAGCTCAGGAGGCCATGGTAGGAGGGGTGGGAGATGAACTTGGCCCTGCAAGCAACACATGCCAAATTTTGGATTACGTGCAGAGGAGTTGGTGAGTCTTTCAGTTGCAAAGTGACGGGCATGACAGTTGGGACACTCTACAGTGAGAGGACCAAGAGTGTGATGATTGATAGGCTCTGCATATGGCTGACCTCCAGGAGGAACAGGAGCATTATGAGGTGGTTGTTGAACAGGAATAGGAATGTTCTGTGGTGGTGGTGGTGGTGGTGATGGTGGTGGTGGTTGATCGGCATTTTGCTCATCCTCTGGATCATCCTGCTGACGATGTTCACGCTCCTGAGCTCTCCTTCTCTCCTCGTCCTGGTCATGCTGCTCCTGTGATCCTGGATTGTGATAGTCCTGCCAAGCATCATCCAGATTTGCCTGAAGCTGAAGCCTCTCTTGCTCTGCCTGAAGATGATGCTCCTGCTCCTGCTGAGCTATGTGATGACAACGTGCTTCCTCTTCCTGTGCACGCAAGAGAGCTTGTTGTTGGGCTTGCAAAAGTTGTGCTTGCCTATGCATCTCTTGATCCAGCAACTGTTGCTGAAGCTGTTGCCGCTGGTGGGCCTCCTGTGCTTGTCGCTGCAACTGTTCATGAAGCTGTTGCTGACGATGAGCCTCCTGTGCTTGTCGCTGCATCATTTCCTCCCTCACTTGGCGAAGACGTGGATCTTCCATGTCTTCAACCTGATTTTGCAAGTTTTGCAAATGATGATGAAACTGAACGTTAAATCGAGCATAATCAGGTTCAGGTTGAGGATCAGGAGGTTGAGGAGGATTAGGAGGATTAAATGGAGCAGGAGGCAAATCAGGAGGTGGTGGATTGGGAGCAGGACCCCGTCTGTTACATCTTTGCCTTCGACGTTCCTCCTGAGCACGATTGAAATTTTCCATTAGATTGAAGTTATGGTCAACTCCAACTCGTACTCCCTGAACACCAGGCTCATGGAGAAAGGGATGGGCATTCTGCATGTTTTGAGGGCGAGCTGCACCCTCATAATATACAGCACCATACATTGGCATTTGAGCAGCAGGATAGACAGGAGGAGGAGCTGGGGCAGGGACAGGAGGAGGGTGATAGCCACCAAACCCTGGAGGATAGATGGGGGCAGGAGCAGGAGCAGGAGCAGGGGGAGGTTGATAGTCACCAAACCCTGGAGGATAGACGGGGGCAGGAGCAGGAGCAGGAGGAAAATAGCCAAAGCCTGGAGCAGGCAGGTGTGGTGGTGGGTGATGAGCATGCCACTGACGATGCACCTCATGACGCTCAATTGCATTCCATGGAATTCCAGGAAATCTCTGCACAGGGATCTGAGCATGATTTAAATTTCCTAACATTTGAGGAACATTCTGAATAGGATATTATGTTAGTAATGGTCGAAGTTTTTGTTAAAAAAAATAGACATACAATATGGGCAAGGTCATTTTGTGGTAAACACCGTGCAGGAGGCGAGCCAAGATTACATTGATTTCTCTCAGCCTGACGTGCAGCAGACTGAGCTCGTTGAGGGGAAGTAGGTGGAGTGGAAGGAAGCCTGAGGAGAAATTAATTAGCAGGACTCAATAAAAATATATATATAAATGATATACGAACATGGCAGTATGTAGCAACAAAATCGAAAAATGGGGCAAAATCTGGCTAATGGATAGGATAGAAATACCACTGCAGCAAAATTAGTTGAGGAAAACATGAGAGACACATTACGTACATGGGTCAGAATCCAACAAAGTGGGTGTGTGTGGGTGGTTGAAGAAGTCTGAGCCTCCCGAGGACAGGATCGTGTCAGGAATCGACGTATGACAGTGCTGAAGACAACAAAAATGCTGTCCGAGATATTATCCCAGGGGATAGGAAGGCAACTGTGAGCAACTGCCAGATAGAACACCCAGCAGTCAGACTCAATGCAAAAAGTGTCCCGCCAACCAAATCTCTGCACTGTAGTGCTATCAGAGGTCCCAGCAAAAGCTGATAGCAACCAGCAAACACCCGTAAAAACAGGCAGCCAGGGAGGTAGGACTTGACACGGAGATCTCACAGGACAGTCTTTGACAACTGCAAAAGACGCCCGCAAGACTCCTCACATGTTCGTCTTGTATTTAGGTACCTGATTTCCCCCGTTCCTCCGTGGGATTCGGGCCCAGAAACAAACAACAAACACACCACACGAACCTACTCTCCAAAAGGGTCCAGGGGGGGTCCAAAGGGTCCAGGAGGGTCCAGGGGTCCAAGGGAGGTCTAAACGCGGTCCAAATGGTCCAAAATGCGGTCCAAAAGCAGCAGAAAAGCGAAAATCACTATATTTTTTTGAATCTTTCAAGTTATTATTATATTTTTGTATTTAAATAAGTAAAGCTTACCCCAGGAGGGGAATTTCACTACAAATTTACAAATCACTGGGGAGAGGATACTTCAACAATTTCAACAATAGTATAGTGTGTGAGGAAACAGATGGTGGGGGGAAAGAGGTGTTTAGATTGCAAGGTTTCGAAACTCGTAGGGAAATGGAACTCCAAAAATGAAAAGCACACGAAAATTCCTAAAAGGTCTGATAACCGACGCAACCGAAACAACCGACACTGCTGGAATACGCGGAATACGCGTCTCTCACGGTTTCCCCCATACCATTCTCCCTTACTTTATAGACTAGCCCAAGCCTGTTGTGCCTTCGGCACAGGAAGCAAGCAGAGCACTTCGTGCTCTGCTGGAGGCACCAAAGGTGCCTTGTCTCACTGTGTCTACATATTATTTACTTGTGTGAAATAAGTAAATTCTTACATCTTACATTTAAAAAAATATTATATAGTTTTGTTTTAGTTATGAGATGTTGCACAAAGAGTTTGACTGAAGGTTACCTGGGACACAGGCTTGCGATCCCGTGGCCTCGTGCCTCAGCCAGTGGGATGCAAGCCAGTGTCCCAGGTAACCTTCAGTCAAACTCTTTGTGTCATGCTATTGATTCATACACTTCCTCCCAATTATCTTGTCCCATGTCCTGTTGTCCCGTGTCCCATGTCCTGTGTCCTGTGTCCTGTGTCCTGTGTCCCGTGTCCTGTGTCCTGTGTCCTGTGTCCCGTGTCCCGTGTCCCGTGTCCCGTGTCCCGTGTCCCGTGTCCCGTGTCCCGTGTCCCGTGTCCCGTTTCCTGTTGTCCCATGTCCCATTTCCTGTTGTCCCATGTCCCGTGTCCTGTTGTCCTGTTGTCCCGTTGTCCTGTTGTCCCGTGTCCCATGTCCTGTTGTCCCATTGTCCCATGTCCCATGTCCTGTGTCCTATTGTCCCATGTCCTGTGTCCCATTGTCCCATGTCTTGTTGTCCCGTTGTCCCATGTCCCATTGTCCTGTGTCCCATTGTCCCATGTCTTGTTGTCCCATTGTCCCATGTCCCATTGTCCTGTCCTCCCATCTCCCATCCTCCCATTGTCTTCTCATCCTCCCATTGTGTCCTCTTGTCCTCCTCTTGTCCTCCCATCCTCCCATCTCCCTATTCACCCCATTTTTCCATTCTCCATCTTCCCATTCCCCTGTTTACCCATTGCCAATTTTTCCTATCTTTATATTTTCGCAATTTTGCATTTTCACATTTTTGCATTTTGCATTTTTCACATTTTTCTACTTGCTTGGTGTTCTCTTTTCTCTTTTCCCCACAAAAATCCCAAAATCCCTTGTTGTCCTTCAATTTTTACTATTTATCATGTATTCACAGTTACAGTACATATAAAATTCATTGTTGTTGTGCAAAATGGAGGGACAGTGAGCACCTGCCAAATTAGTCAACCCTCGTATACTAATGGACAATGGTTTTTCGCAAATTCAAACTCCGGTTGACAGAACCACATGGGATTCCTTTTTTCAGCGACCTTACCAACACAACCAAAACAACCAACACTGCCGAAATACGCGGAATACGCGTCTCTCACAGTTTCCCCCATACCATTCTCCCTTACTTTATAGACAAGTCCAAGCCCATTGTGCCTTCGGCACAGGAAGCAAGCAGAGTGCTTTGCACTCTGCTGGAGGCACCAAAGGTGCCTTGCCTCAATGTATCTACATATTATTTAATTATAACAAATCAAGAATTTCTTCCATCCTACATTATATAGTTTTGTTTTAGTTATTATGAGATGTTGCACAAACAGTTTGACTGAAGGTTACCTGGGACACAGGCTTGCGATCCCATGGCCTTGTGCCTCGGCCAGCGGGATGCAAGCCAGTGTCCCAGGTAACCTTCAGTCAAACTCTTTGTGTCATGCTATTGACTCATACACTTCCTCCCAATTATCTTGTCCTGTGTCCTGTTGTCCCGTGTCCCATTGTCTTGTGTCCCGTGTCCCGTGTCCCGTGTCCCGTGTCCCGTGTCCCGTGTCCCGTGTCCCGTGTCCCATGTCCCGTGTCCCATGTCCCGTGTCCCATGTCCCATGTCCCATGTCCCATTGTCTGTCCTCCTGTCTTCCATCCTCCCATTGTCCTCCCATTGTCCTCCCATCCTCTTGTCCTCTCATCCTCCTCTTGTCCTCCCATCCTCCCATTGTTCTCCCATCCTTCTGTTGTCCTCCTATTTTCCTCCCATCCTCCCATCCTCCCTATTCACCCCATTTTTCCATTCTCCATCTTCCCATTCCCCTGTTTACCCATTGCCAATTTTTCCCATCTTTATATTTTCGCAATTTTGCATTTTCACATTTTTGCATTTTGCATTTTGCATTTTTCACATTTTTCTACTTGCTTGCTGTTCTCTTTTCTCTTTTCCCCACAAAAATCCCAAAATCCCTTGTTGTCCTTCAATTTTTACTATTTATTATGTATTCAGTTACAGTACATATAAAATTCATTGTTGTTGTGCAAAATGGAGGGCCAGTGAGCACTTGCCAATCCCATTGTGGCTCAATTTTTACAAATTCCCACGTTTGGACAGTGAGCTCGTATAGTAAGGGACAACGGTTTTTTCAAATTCAAACTCCGCTTGACAGAACCACATGGGATCCTTTTTTCAGCGACCTTACCGACGCAACCGACACCATGTGGGCTACGCGAAAATGCCCAAATCCTCCCACATTCCCCCCCTCCCTTCTCCCTTACTTTTTAAGACTAGCCCAAGCCCGTTGTGCCTTCGGCACAGGAAGCGAGCAGAGCACTTTGTGCTCTGCTGGAGGCACCAAAGGTGCCTTGTCTCACTGTGTCTACATATTATTTAGTTGTGTGAAATCAATCATTTCTTACATCTTACATTTTCAAAATATTATATAATTTTGTTTTAGTTATGGGATGTTGCACAAACAGTTTGACTGAAGGTTACCTGGGACACTGGCTTGCAATCCCGTGGCCTCGTGCCTCAGCCAGTGGGATGCAAGCCAGTGTCCCAGGTAACCTTCAGTCAAACTGTTTGTGTCTTGCTACTGACTCATGCCTTTTCCCCTCAATTCTCCTATCTCTCATCTCCCATCTCCTGTGTCCTGTGTCCTGTGTCCCGTGTCCCTTGTCCCGTGTCTCATGTCCTGTTGTCCCATGTCCTGTTGTCCTGTGTCCTGTTGTCCCGTATCCTGTGTCCCATGTCCCGTGTCCCGTGTCCCTTGTCCCATGTCTCATGTCCCGTTGTCCCATGTCCTGTTGTCCCGTGTCCCATGTCCCGTGTCCTGTGTCCCATTGTCCTGTGTCCTGTGTCCCATGTCCTGTGTCCCATTGTCCCATGTCCCATTGTCCTGTCCTCCCATCTCCCATCCTCCCATTGTCCTCCCATCCTCTTGTCCTCCTGTAGTCCTGTTCTCTCATCCTCCCATTGTCCTCCCATTCTCCCATTGTTCACCCATCCTTCTGTTGCCTACCATTTCTCCATTCTCCTGTTTACCCATTGCCAATTTTTGCCATCTTTATATTTTTGCATTTTTGCATTTTTTCACATTTTTGCATTTTTGCATTTTTCACATTTTTCTACTGGCTTGGTGTTCTCTTTTTTCTTTTCCCCCAAAAAATCCCAAAATCCCTTTTTGTCCTTCAATTTTTACTATTTATCATCATGTATCACAGTTACAGTACATATAAAATCATTGCTGTTGTGCAAAATGGAGGGCCAGTGAGCACCTGCCAATCCCATCTTTCTATTTTCGCATTTTCGCATTTTTCACATTTTTGGTGTTCTTGTTCTATCCCAAGATTCCCTTGTTGTGGCTCAATCATAATATTATGGGAGACCGGTTTTGTGGCTGTGTGTGGGAGACGCGTAGCTCGCTAAAGGCCACATGGGAACGCTTAGCTCGCTTAACCTCGATTTAGAAATTTCACGTGGTTCTGTCAATCGGAGTTTCAATTTCAAAAAAACCATTCTCCCTTACTATACGACCTCACTGTCCAAAATTGGTTATAGGTAAAAATTGAGCCACAACAAGGGGAGGAACACCAAGCAAATAGAAAAATGTGAAAAGTGCGAAAATATAAAGATAGGAAAAATGGGCAATGGGTAAACATGGGAATGGGAAGGTGGAGAATGGAGAAATGGGGTTGAATGGGGAGATGGGAGGAGGATGATGGGATCATGGGAGAACAGGAGAATGGGAGAACAGGAGAACGGGAAAACGGGAGATAGGAAAGCAGAAAATAGGACAGAGACACAGGAGAATTTTTTGGGAAGGGCAAGAGTCAACAGCAAGACACTGGCTTGCATCCCGCTGGCCGAGGTACGAGGCCACGGGATTGCAAGCCAGTGTCTTGCTGTTGACTCTTGCCCTTCCCAAAAAATTCTCCCGTGTCCTCTGTCCTCAGAATTAAAATAAAAGTATATAGTATTTTGTAAATGTAATATGTAGACATGTGCCGAAGGCACAACGGGTGTGGGCTAGTTTTTACAAATACAGTACATATAACCAATTTTGGACAGTGAGGCTTGTATAGTAGGGGACAATGGTTTCGCAAAATCAAACTCCGGTTGACAGAACCACGTGGGATGCTTTTTTCAGCCACTTTAGCGAAATAACCGTATCTAACCTTCGCCAGCTGACGCTGGCGAGGCCTACCGACACCATGTGCTCTACGCGGAATACCCGTCTCCCACCCCTTCCCCCATACCATTCTCCCTTACTTTATTACTTTATTTATAGATTCTTAGACTAGAGTCGATTCTTCTTAGACTAGCTGTGCGGTTCCAAAGGATAACGAGAATAATATCAATGAATACCTTACTTGCCAAGGATCCGATCCGGGCGTCACGATCACGCGAAGACCAATATAAATCTACGCGTCCGGCGTGTCTTGGCATGCCCTTCGACGGCTTCGTCAAATTTTCATTCGAAACACCCGAGTCTGCGAAAGCTCGACTGTATCTCACTCTCCAGCATGCCTGCAAACAGTGCTGATCCTTTAAACAGCCAAAAGCGATCTTCAGGGCCTTGAACTGGCAGAACATCACTTTGGTCCCTTACTTCACCCAACCCGCGCCACGCAAAGCGCATGGACCAACTATTCCACCAATCGCCTCAAAAACACTCAAAAA
>NW_024537747.1:0-55500 GCF_016628075.1 Suillus paluster | reverse complement strand
GTCATCAGTAGCAACAGCGAAGGCGACGAGGGAGGCCACAGCGAAGAGGCGAGCGAACATGTTTGAGAGAAGAGGATATGAAGGAAGAGACGCTGGGGGCTGTTGAGAGAACGGTAAAGCAGTGAGAAAAGTCGTCTCCAGAGCCCGTATTTTATATGCTAGAAGGAGCTCAACCTGAAGTTATTCGGAGCCGAGGATTGTCGACCTTACTCGGTTTCCTTCAATCCACCAGTGAGCAACAAAGTCCGAACACCCTCCGTACGGCATTCACACTTAAATGACCCCTGGCAGACTCTTCCAAAGATGAAGTTCAGTAGCGGTAGGGAAGTGCGCGTTCAAGCGCTGGAGGAGAACCAGAGCTGCACATGTGTCCGAGGAACCCAGCTTCGTGTAGTGTAGGATGCACACGATGAAGCGGAGAAACGGAGTGGGAGGACAAAGCAGACTATTCCGAACGGGGCAAGGCGCGTGCTCGTGGCTGTAAAAGGGGTTGGTATGTCGAGTTCAAGGCCGATATGCGCCAACTGAGGACAAAGTTGAAAGGTAAACAGATGAGAAGTAGATAGCCTACCTTGATAAATAAACGAGTGATACGAACGGGTGCAATGCACACAGTCCCAGCGCTAGCCTTGGAGATGAACGAGGGCTGGCGAAGGTGATGGTGCTTTGAGATGCTGCGATCAGGGCATGGGATTATGCATCGTTTGCAGGAAAGACGCGTCTCTGTGTTTAGGCGCCGATCTTCGACAAATGTTCGTATCGAAGGCAATTTGAAGCAGACCTTGCAACACAACATTAGCTACTGGACAGTGGAGACTATAGGGTTCTCATGCGCGACGTCACGCATCCATAACGGGCACTAGGACTTCGTACACCGGTCAACGCGGGACTCCCGATTTCCCATAAGTAATAGGTGGACGAGCTGATCGGTCCTTGTTACAGTTGTTCGTTTGGTTCCACGTCGAATTGCCAATAAGCCTTGCTTCACAAGGTAGATCTTACGTGGCAAACTGTTGGCATGTCGAATCAGTCCGAAATGAGATTTCAAGTGGATGTGTTCTTCACATAAAAGCAAGCTGTGTTCTTACCGTCCCCTTCAGATTATTTGATCCGCTTCCCATATCACATCCTCACAAACAATGCATTTATCCACTGTCCTCGCTGTCGTTGCTGCTTTCATAGCATCCATATCTGCAGCATCAATACCCGCCAGTGATCCTGACAGTGAAACATGTCCCACATATTGCTTTACTAATGGATGCTGCCCTGGGCAGGAATGCGAATTCAGGTTTCCATCGGTGAGTATGAGTAATTTATGTCCTGGATTTAACCACATGACTCACTGGCATGGCAGTACATATTTTTTTGTGTATGAGCGAGTGGCATGTCGTGACAGTGAACTACAGTGAGTCGTGTTTCTGCTTTCGCATCGATGCAGTGCGTTGATGGCACGACGCGTGAGTTACTAGTAGTTTGTTGCTGAGTTGATCAACGTACTTGCTTCAGAACAAATTTCACTGCGCCTCGAGCAATGGAGATCTTGTAATAGAGGAAATCTCAAATACTTGAATACATAGAATATAATTGAAGTACTTATGTACGACGCAGTTTTGTAGTCTTGTTGTAAGCTTGAACATGCACCAGTAGCTGTACATCAATACTTGTAGCATAACGAAAAATCAGATACATCAAACTGGTCATTCATAGTGTCATCAGTGAACCGGTGGACAAATTAGAAAGACATATATACATCAGGAAATTCTCACATTACTTATTTGGCACTTATCACTACTTTTTGTCACTTTTCCACAATGGATCTACTTTTTTTCCTTCAACTAGCCTCCACCTTCAACTTAAGTACACCAAAATGTTTCTTATACATTAGAAATCCGTTTGACAACATGAGAATAAGTATTAGCTGTTGTGGTCAAGCAGAAACACCACAACAGTTGTTAATAAGTTCTTGACATAAATGCGCTCTCTAGGCAGCTACACATGAGAAAACTGTATTCTATCACAATGAAATATGTATTTGACATATTATTAGCAGTTTGAGATACTTGATTTGCTGGTGGTGGCCAGTTTAAGAGAAAAAAGTAGATCCATTGCTGAAAAGTGACGAAAAGTAGTGATAAGTGCTGAAATAAGCAATGTGAGAATTTCCTGATGTGACAATATATAGTACATAATGACCAGCGTCAGCATAATTCTGCTATGGATTATCACATGGTCTTGTTTGACCTTATAAAAGAAAGGAGAGTTCCTGATTTTCTTACACAAGTTTGGGATCAGGAAGAGACACTCACATGACTCAAACTCGAACTTAAAGGAAAGGCGGAGCAGAAGTTAATGACGAGCCTAGAGTATAGAAACTAGACACTGTTAATACTAATATAAATGTGCGTTAGTGTCTAGTTGTAGTAGCGGGATAAAAACGGACGTACCCTCAGTCTCGATGGAACGGACTGAGGGAAGAGGCGATACAAAGGAAAAACAAGTATATATACGAGTCTGGTTTGAATTCCTATCAATCATACTCCGCTTGACACGTCGCGTCGTATCACGTGTGCTTGTGCACCAACACTCCTCCTCAACGCGACAAGTACTCCTCCTCGAATGGTTCACCATGGGCCCAAGCAAGTGCGCAAATGATTGTAGTCCTTCCTTGGTAAGGCTTTAGTGAAGATGTCTGTGATGTTGTCTTTAGAGCGAACGTAGTGTAATTTGAGTTGGTGGTGGGAGACGTGTTCTCGGATGGAGTGATGAGCCATGTTGATGTATTTTACACGGGCATGGAAGGAAGAGTCTTCGGTGAGAACGACGACACCATTGTTGTCGCACATGAGCGGTGATGGCTGAGAGTTGGGGGAACTTGATTTCGCGAAGAAGCATCTGCAGCCAGGCAACCTCTTTTCCAGCCTCAGATGTGGCAATATATTCCACCTTGCACGTGGAAAGTGCGATGGTCTTTCGCTGACATGCACTCCAAGTCATGAAACCTCCACCTAGTGAACAACAGTACCCACTGACAGAGCGGTGTGAGTCAATACAACTACCCAGATCACTATCAGTGTATGCAATGAGTCGGGCAGTATGCTCTCCACCGAGCATGAGACAGAAGTCGCGGGTACCCTTGAGATAGCGGATGACGTGTTTGGCAGCATCCCAATGAACACAACCATAGGAGTTGAGGAACTTGCAAAGTTGTTGGACGGTGTAAGGAGCAGATTCCACTACAACCTCAGCACGATAACGGCCGATTCGAGTAGTGAGCCTAAAATGTTCAGTTCGACCTGAGGGAAGCAGAACAAAGCAAACCGAATTGCTGCCTCAGTATAAAATACGAGGGGCGCGACAATGAGTCAAATGGCGGCTGATCCAATATGTGTTCAGCGTAACTGGTTACCCACAAAGCCGACCAACTATAATTTCCACCGACCACTATGCGGTGCGCGAGTGAGTGCGGCCGACCGAGATAGATGATGGGGAACGGAAGTTTCAAGACGAATGTGCGGACGGACATGAGAATAGGATCAGAAGAGAACGGAACACAAAAGACATGGCTTCTGAGTGAGAATTAACTGGATTGCAATAACGGGCGAGCACTCCTTAAGTACAAAATCGGCTACTAGGTAAATAATGGAGATAATCATCGCTTGGGATGTCCGGGCTACCTCGTGGTTTGCTAGACATGTATGCGGAACATGCGGTCAATCGTCCGTGATATGTATGGGGATATGTGAGAGTAAGTTGGTCCGAGCCGCTTAAGGCGATGTAATAGGGAATTTGAAAGGTAAAAGTACTGTATCAGTCAAATAAACCAAAGAAGAATATACTACGCACCAGTGGACAAGGATTTTATGGATATGGGGTTCAACTGAGTATCTGTGAGCTAGAAAGGCAAAACATGCGCGCGACCGACCAATGATGCGCGTTGATTCGTCATCGGCCGATCCGCTTGTGCAAGCAGCTTGAACGTGCATGGGCGGGAGTTCAATTGGCAAGGAGTCGGATAGAGTGCGCAGGGTCGGGTGAATATTGCAGTGGATCGGTACATCAAGGGAGTACCATGTTGGTGCTGATCTGTGTCCTACAATGGCATATGAGATATCAGGACAGGTGCCTATGGCAAGGTACATAAGGGAGCCGACCAAGGAACAATAAGGGGTACATGTCATAAGTTTGCATTCTGTGTCGGTGTGGGGGGAGTGATCGCGACATGAGAGATGAAGGCCAGGGTCCATAGGAACGGATACCACAGTTGCATCTTTAAGGCCAAACTGAGTGATTATGCAGTCGATAAGGGCAGTCTGAGACAGTGAGATGGTGTGGGCGGTGCGATCACGAGTGATACCAATGCCCAAGCAGAAATGCGTGTCTCTGAGTTTGGAGACCTGCCACTTTGTCTTGATCTGTGCCTTAAAGTCAGATATTACCCCCTTAGAGCTGCTGATGGTGAAGAGATCGTCCATGTGAACGGTGACGAGGAGGATACTGGAGCTACTGCGACGGTAGTAGATGCAGTGCTCGCTCTTTAAGCGCGCAAACCCCCAAGAGAGCATGGCCTCGTTTAGCATTCGGTTCCAGACAAGTCCGCCCTGTTTCATGCCATATAGTCCCTTCTGTAGCTCCCAGACGTGATCCTCAAAGTCAGGTTTGATGAACCCTTTGGGTCGCTCCATGTAGCAAACCTTGTCGGAGTCCAACAGGCTGTAGAGGAAGGCGGTCTTGATATCAAGCTGTTTGATCTCCCAATCGAGTGCAGCACCAATGTGGGCTAGGATGTGGAACGACTCGAGACGAGCAGTAGGTGCGGAAGTCTTGGTATAATCTTGCCCCCAGACAGCAGAGTAACCATGACAAACATATTGTGCCTTAAACTGAGCAGGATTCCCATTTTGATTGCGTTTGAGCTTGAATATGGCTTGGCCTTTCATGGTTTTTCAGCCTGTGGGGATCATGGAGTGGGGGACAAGCTTGTATACACCAAGATCGCATAGGGAATTGAATTTGTCATGCAACACCTGAGTCCATTCGGCGGCATAATTTGAGTTCATAGCATCTGTATAGGTAATGGGGTCACTGGGATGTTTGTTCTCGAAGTCATCAGGGATAGCAGTGAAGATCTTGGTTAAATAGGCCAGTTCTGCCTCCAGGTCGGTGAGGTCCTCATCAGCGATTGCAGCTGATAACGCAGGCCCCCTGGACTCAGCAACCAGTGGCAGGATACGAGCATGGTCAGCATTAGCCAAAGAAGCTAAGACGTTGCGCTGTGTAGTGTTAGTGTAAGGGATACCTTCAGTGGCACAACAGCATTCTGACGGGACAGGTGTTCAAGAAGATTGATGAGGTGGGTCGACAACAACAACAGGTGGAACCATGGGAGATGCGGGAGTGGGAGCCTCAATATCGGGAACTTCCTCAATGGTGACAGAACGGGCAGCAGTGGTGAGAGGAACTGAAGGGGCGCAAGGCAGAGAAGGTGGCAGTGTACCGCATTGATGAGATTCTATGAAGGAGATGTGGTAGGATACAAAGACCTTGTGAGTAGCACAATGGTAACAACGATATGCCTTTGAGTCAAGAGAATACCCGATGAGTACACATTCGACAGAGTGACTATAAACCTTGAGGTTGTGGTGATTCTGGATCAGAACAAATGCCCTGCAACCAATCTCACGAAGGTGTGAGAGGTCAGGACGGAGGCCAGTCCAGTGTTCAAAAGGTGTATGCCCTGCTTGTGAGGTAACAGGAGTACAGTTAGAAAGGTAACATGTGGTGAGCACAAATTCATCCCAACAATTTACTGGTACACCGCAAGCGGATTGCATAGCATGGGCCTTTCCCATTAGCGTGCGATGCAAGTGCTCGACACGGCCATTTTGCGCAGAGGTGTGGGGGGCGGTGAATTGATGCTGGGTACCATGCGAGAGAAGCCATTTGTGCATGTCGGTGGTCTTTAGCTCACTGTTGTTGGAGTGGTAAATACCAACCTTTAAACCAGACTCAACTTCACGGGCAAGCGCCCAAGCTTGCAGGGTGGGAAAGGCATCCAACTTAGCCGCGAGTGGGATAGCCCATACATAAGAAGAGAAGTCGTCAATGAGGTCCATGACATATTTATTACCAGCAGCCAATACAGTGTCAGGATGCTCCATGAGGTCCACATGAATGATTCCCAGCTTCCTACTAGCTCTATTCCCTGCACGTGTCTTCGGGACACTAGTCCACGTCTGCTTGCTGAGGATGCAATCGTCACACTTAGGTGGCATGGCAGAAAGGTTAACGGGCATACCAGTAGCGTTCCCAGAGCGCGCAAGGTCATAGACTGCACAATAGTTTGCATGTCCAAGGTGGTGATGCCAGGATTGGAGGGTAGGTAGTTGGTGAGCAATGTAGGCATGTTCAGCGGAGAGCTGCCTGCCAGACAGAGCATAGAGATGACGTGATGTCAGAGTGCCTGAAAGCATGCGGGTACTGCTGCGTGCTTGTACCCAGCAAGTGGTGGAGCTGAAGGATGCGATATAACGGTGTGTTGCACAAAGGGCAGACACAGAGACAAGGTGTACTGTGGCAGTGGGGATTAAGAGGACATTATCGAGGGTGATATGAATCCCCCTAGCAACCACAAGGCGTAGGGTCCCAACACCCATGGCTTGTATGGAAAAGCTGCCGACACCGTTGACAGAACGAGGGGGAATGGGTCGGAGACTGAAGAAGTTGGCCTCGTCGTTGCTGATGTGAACGGAAGCGCCACTATCAAGAAAGAATGGGATGATGGCAGGGTCCACAACGGTGCATTGATGTTGGTTGGGCGCTTTGTAAGTGATTCCAGTGAAGTCAACCGCATGCATGCACTTACGCCAGTTGAGACTAGTGTCGAGGGAGTCAACAGCTAGGCTTGTGACCAGCCTGGCGTATACTACCACAGATGCTCGAGTGGCGTAGCCAGGCTGATCGATCTCAGAAAGATTTGGCAGGGGAAGCATGGAGTTTGAAAATTTGCAGTTGCCAATTGTGCCGGTGGTACTCAATCTCGAATCACTATACTGTAGTCTTTGTGCATTCATGCATATGCTATGATCGTGGCCTTGCAACCATGGATTGCAAGGCCGTTTCTGTTTTCCCAATGTCCCTTGCTGCGCTAGATGCACTTGAGAACCTTCTGACAGAGTTTATTGAACCTTTGCATATATCCCAGCGCCAGAACATTGTAGACTCTTTCGCCCGACTCGATTTTCTTACAGAAGGAACGAAGCAACCAAAGCTGTTTCAACTCAAGTGCCTCATGCCATTGCTCACATCAAGACATGTTGTTGTCCGGGCTGCAACAGGTGCTGGCAAGACACTGGCAATGATCCTTCCCTTGCTGCTCTCTCCCAACAAGATTGCAATCACTGTCACACCATTGAAGCTTTTGCAAAAAGATCATGTACACTTGACTCGGAAAATTCAAATCATGAGTTTAACCTTTCTGGATCTGTCTGTAGGTCAATGAGTTTGTCCAGTATGGCATTCACTCTATCGCAATCAACCATGATACCCCACATGACAAGACACTATGGAATGTAAGTGAATCTCACACTAAATGATTTGTGCTTTTGTGATGAAGTCTCTACAGCATATAGCTGCTGGCCGCTATAAGAACTTGCTCGTTGCTCCAGAACAATTTTTCCCGGAAGGTGGACACATTCCCCGCCTCACTTTGCAGCTAAAAGATCATAGTATGAGAAATGTGCAATGCATCATACCCAGGCGAAAGACAGCAATGTGCGAGTAAGTCAATGGTTTTGCAAGATGTACCACCACTGAACAAGCAAAGTCCATGAATGATCTGAAAGGTGAGGTTGTTTTGTGAGTGAATGTTCGCAATTTGCAATTGGATTACAGTGCAGTACTAGCTCGATGTCTACATTAGTTTTGTGTGGTTTGAAAAAAAGCTAACTGTTTTGACATTTTGATGCTTATTCTCTTTCACAGCACGTGTTGTCCGCATAGCAGACATAAGGATCTGACGGAGCCAGGGAGTTGTCTCTTTCAACGGGACAGTCAATCCATGCTCGATGTCAAAAGAGAGCAAGTACTCCAGGGTGATGTCCTTTGTAGACATATGAAAAATCGGCTTAGTGTCCTCCATCTCCACATCAATCTCATGGGTGACGAGTTCTATAGTGTGAGGTCACAGTACATTCTGAAGGTGAATGGCTCCTTGCTCATCGGACTCCAGCATGTTAAGAAATTGTGCAAGTGCAGAGCTTCGGAAGAAGCCCTTCCTCCAATTGATCATGGCAGGTTTTTGTGAGACAGAGCACAGAAGTAAATCTATTACAGTCATCCGCAAGCCACAAAGTATTTCCAGGATAGCTAGAACTTTGATGTCTTCACTGAGGCCACGGTGGTCAACTGTCCATGCCAGAAGTTCGGATGGTTGATGATAGTGCAACATCTGAGGTAAAAGCACAGGAAATGGTATGATTATACTGCAAACAAATGATGCAGCATCATTGACGCTGGATGATAACGACGATAACATCAAGCGGCACAATCGGCAACTGCAAATTTTCGAACTCCGTGCTTCCCCTGCCAAATCTTTCCGAGATCAACCAGTCTGCCTACGGCAAAATTCACACACATCTCAAAAACGCACGTAGGCAGAATGGTTATGAGTCTAGTCAACAGCAGCAACAAGGGTGGTGTATTCGTCCTCCTCTGCGGCAGAGAGCTTGCGTATGAACACAGGAGTGATGGTGTCACTTGTGAGGCCCGCAAACTCTGTTGAGGTAGCAGGAGGGTTGGCAGGCTCTGGAGCAGAGGCGATATAGATTGCCTGATTGGATTCGCTGTCGAGCAGGTATGCATGGCCACTGGTGTCATAGTGAAGACCGCCAGGCTTGCCAGTAGCCGCCGCAGGTTTAGTAGTGACAGTCTTTCCCCCAGCAGAGGACCCCTTGGCATTGTGAGCAGCGCGTTTGTGGGCCAGTACCTCATCGCGCTTCCCTTCCATAGCCCCACCTTTGCTGAAGCAATCCTTTGTGGGATGGCTTGTGTTGCTGCAGTTGCCGCATGGTGTGCAATCATGGTGAGTGCTGCCTCCTTTGTTAGTGGCAGCCATGGCAACATCCCCCCCTTTGGATCTCTCAGTATTGATGAGCTGTTGTCTGACGTCAAGACACAAGCAAATGTTAGAGGGACCATAAGAGGTGGTGGAGGTGCTAGTGGCGAGAGCATCTGCGATATGGTTGCATATGTGGGGGAGGTCCTCCGCCATGGCGTTGAGCATCATGATGGTAAGGAAATCCTCTTCCTTGGGTATACCTATAGCATATATGCGCCAAACGAGCTCGCTGAGCTGGGTGCTCGTAGTGGAGAGACACTCCGAGCAGTGGTACTGAACCGCCAATGCCTGTTGGATCAATAGGATCTGGGCAATGGGGCTGACCTTCTCGTGGCGAGATTTCAGGGTGTTCTACGTGAGGTAAGTGTTAGTGTACCCACAGAGAAACTCATTCTCTTCAGAGCTAGAACGCATGCGCAGAGCAGTGACAATGCATAAGTTGTTGAGATCCCAGTGACTCATGCTGGCAGGGCCTATAGATGGATCAGGACATGTGACTAAACCTAGGATATATCCACCACCATGTTTCAACAGAAGGTAGTTCTGCATGTGATCAGACCAAACACCCCAATTGTTCTTACTGCAGTCTAGGACTTTGATCTTGTCTAAGTTGGTCTGGCTGAGTGAGATAGCCGTGACAGTCACTTGCAGAGAGGACATGGCGTTAATAGTAGGGATAGACAGATTTAAGTTTGGCAGACCAAGGATTGTGCCTTTGGTACTGGAGCTTTTAGAGCGAGTATGTGCAGTGGTAGGCATAATGAGAGGATGGGACAAGATGGAAAGAAAGGGAAATCCGTGAGTCGCGGATATTTATATGCACGAGCATTTGTGCTCGACACTTCTTGCCTGAAAAGGAAGAGATGAAGTGTTCTGATAATGCTGACAGAAGTCTGTCGTTCTCGATGAGCCTGGGGTTTTAATAACCCAGTGGGGGTCATTCCTAAGTGGTACGCTGGTGCCTAGTAGGTAATTCTGCTCCTCATTTACAAGAGAGCAGGGCTCATAACCTATAGAAACTAGACACTGTTAATACCTCAGTCTCGATGGAACGGACTTATATTAAGTACCTAGACACTGTTAATATTAATATAAATGTGCGTTAGTGTCTAGTCATAGTAGTGGGATAAAAACGGACGCACCCTCAGTCTCAATGGAACAGACTGAGGGAAAAGGCGATACAAAGGAAAACGAGTATATATACTAGTCCGATTTGAATTCCTATCAATCATACTCCGCTTGACGCGTCGTGTCATATCACGTGTGCTTGTGCACCAACATAGAGAGGTGACAACTAGCAAGTTGGAAGGACATATTCATCACTTCAAAGCTAAGAGTAAACATCAGTAATGTGCAGAGAAAGACAGGTGTCCATCAAGTGAGTGAGAGTGAATTTAAGTCCTGCAAAGCTAATAGTCAAGCTAGAAGAATCATAGCTGTCAGGTCAGAAGTAACCCTGGCTATTTCAAAGCTAAGAGTGAGTATCAGCATCTTCCAAAGAACGGCCGCTTGTCCAACGAATGAGCGAAAGCAATTATAACTACTGCTTTAAGTATTTACACCATCTACTTGAAATAGTGATGTTCCAGCCTGGCTTAGGCTCAAAGCCCTGGCTTAGGCTCGGCTTTGAGGGGCTTTAGGCTCACAAAATTCTGAGCCTAGGCTGTGAGCCCAAGCCAGCCCAAAGCTGGGGCTTGGGCCCAACCAGGCTGTGGCTTTTGGAAGCAAACAGACACTCGAGACTACTTTAGCATTAGTGCAGGCTAGTAGTGACAAGCAACAGCATGATTACAATGTGTCTAAATGTCTGTCTCAACATCCGACATGTCCTCAGCATCATCACCCAAAAAGTAAAATGTCCCAACCTTCTTCTTCATCCACAACATTACCAGTCTCCGCGTCCGCTTCCACTTCTTTGTCATTGTCATCCAGGTACTCTAACTCAATGAGAGACAATGGTTCAGGCTCCCAGAACAGAAGATTGTGTCGTAGAGCACATTTCACACACTGGAGTGCTTCGACAATGTCAGCCTTAAGCCGGTTGTGTTGTTTGGTGATGGTGATGCCACCTTGCGAGAACACCCACTCACTCGAGACCAATGACAACATGACGGACAGATAATCCCGTGCAAGTGATGCCCAAACAGGGTACCTCTGCACATTGATCTTAAGCAAGATTATCATTAGCGTGAAATTTTTGAGTAGCAAAAAAAATACATACACCCCACCATTGAATGGTAGACATGCCAGATGATGGAGCTGCTTCAACCATCTCAAGGTAGGCCAAAAATTCAGCCCTCCATGGTCTTGTTGGGTCACCAATTGAAGTAGGCGCTGGGTTGGTTGATGAATCATCCTCGGAGTCACTGAGGACTTTGTGAATTAACTTCTTGAGATTGCCAGCTCTGCTTGGCTTAGTTGCATGCTGCGATGTCAATGATGTCACTCGGTTCAACTCAAGATAACAGGCCTTAAACTAGTAGTAGCATATTTAGATTAACTTGACGCTGACAAAAAAATATGACTCACCACTGTCTCCACGGTAGAAAGCACATCATCATGCAGGTCCTCTGGCCAATGTTTCTTGAAATATGCCATTTTCCCTGTGGGGTTGAGTACTGAAGTGCAAATGTCAGACTCGCAGTTGTTCGTGAAAAAATAAACAACATACACATTGACAACACATATGCAGCAGAGTGTGTTGTCTTCTCATAATACTCATCCACTTTTGCTGCAGCACATTTGAGTGCGGGAGTGAACTGCGCATACTTTGACCTTTCTGCGCATGATGACCAAGCCTTATAGAGAGTTTCAAGTGTCGGAATTGCCAAGTGTAAGGTTGAACTTTGTTCGGATGAGAAAGCTTGTTGGGCCACATCAACATACTGTAAAACCTAGATAAGTAGCGAACTTCAAATAAATAGAAATTAACATACTGAGAGAAGATCGGCAAACTGCCCAACATGCATCCACTCAACTTCTGACAGCTGCAAAAAGTCAATCTTCGCGCGTCTAGCCAAATCACACTCTTGATTACCCATCTCATATACGAAAGTGTTGACATGTTCCTTATTCATCTCCGCATGGTTGAGCATAATATAAGTCGAGGACCACCAAACCTTCATGTCGATTAACAGCTGCATCGGCTGGGACACGCCTCCCTTGGTTTGAACATTCCGGTACAATCCCTTTTGCTTTGCAGACAAATGTTCCTTAATGCAGATGCTACGAACGAGGCCAATTTTGTCTCGATTGGATGGCTTGTGAGCTTTCAGGTCATGCAGGTTGTAATGAGGGGACTTGCTGTATGAGCTGATCAAGGTCTGTGTTGCAATATTGATAACATGAGCTAGGCAGCTATTGAGATTGTCGCATGAGTGATTTCATTAAATAAGAAATGATCATAAGCTCATACTGTATTTTCTGCTGGCGCCAGGGAAACTCCTCGTTGTACTTAGCCTCATATAGCCTTGCAAATTCCTGTAGGGTGGTGCCATTGTTTGCGGTGTTGTCGCAAGTGACATGTCCAAGCTAGAGTGATTTATAAGGCTACTAAATATACTTGCAGTAAACCGAACTTACCTTGTGCATGACACCAACACAATCGAGGATTTTAAACAAAGCACCACTGAGATGCTTGCCTGTGTGGGCATTATTGACTTGAGTGAATCCGAGCAGCACACTTTTGAGTTCCCATTGCATGGTAATCTTCTCTCAATCCAATGTCCTGTGACAGCAAAGTAACCATCAGTATTTTCAGCCTGCCATGCGTCACAGGTAGTATTGATGGCGCCCTTAACAGTTGCGCCCTACATCAGTCCACATTAGTTGAGTAGATAGAGCAATATCATAAATATTACTTACATTGAGTGTGTTCCTGAGCCCCATAAGATGAGTTTTGAATGTTCTCATTATCTCTGTATGAGTTGCCTTCCTGGCTGGAATTTTGACGCAATTGGTTGCTCGAGCAGCAACATCAATCATTTCTTTGAACTTGTTACGGCTGTGCTATCTTGCTTCTTTTTCCCTTGATCCACGCTTGCTAGGCATGTCTCTTATCATGCTATATTTAGTTCGGTATTACTCAGACGCCTCATTGCTTACGCATGTGCTTACTGATACATACCTATTATTATGTCATACCCTGTACCCAGTATACTATATAAACCCTGGCTAGGTGACACTGATTCTTCAGCTTAACCTACGCTGGTTTTCCTCTGAACATCTGACTTGATTCTAAGTTACCTCTTCAGTGCTTAGTCTTTACTAGAACTTGGGCGTTCTTTAGACTCTTGTCTAGAACGTATCGACAGACCTTTGGTCTTATTGGTTATTGTTTGCCTGTGTTATACTTTGGCGTAACAAAAGGTTAAGCTCTATCACAAATCGACGCTACCCTAGTAGACGTCACAATACATCGTGGCTTATAGAGAACAACGACAGTACTCCTTGGAGTCAGACCAAGAAGAGCACTTCTTAGAACCAGGTTCTCCTATTAAACAAGACAAGAACAAATACTTTGAAGGATACGGACCTGATCAACCAGGACCATCGAACCCACCACCACCACCCAGATTCCCGACTCCACCACCTCCGACTGAACCTAGACCACCACCTAAGAAAATGGGTGAACTCAATTTGAACAGACCACCGAACTTTGATGGTTCACAGAAACAGGCCAAAGCCTGGTGGACAACCGTCTCCACATATATTACTGTAAACAAGGATGTCTATGACAACCACAAGAAATGCATTGCATTCGCAACGTCATTCATGACTAAAGGACACGCTCAACAATGGGCCACAGGATGGATCAATAGGAAACACGATACCACAACCCCTATGGGGAAATGGGACGAATTCATCAAAGAATTCAAAGCAGTGTTCTTCCCGAAGAACAATACACTCACTGCTGTCAACATGTTGATGAGAGCGAAACAGACCTCCACTATCTCGGCATATATTGCCTATTTCAAACGAATCTCAGCAGAAGCCCAATGCATAGATTCAGACATCGAAACAACGTGTTTCAGACAAGGACTCAAGAAAGAAGTCCAAGAAGCAATGCTTACTAGAGAAAAGATGCCCGCGGATATTAAGGAATGGATCGAAGCCGCTAGAGAATACGAATCTAGAAGGATGCTCATAAACTCTGGAGGAGGCTTCTCCAAGAAAAATGACCCATACGTGATGGACATAGACAAAGTCGACATTGACGAAGAAGAAATGACTCCAGTTTGCAACACTCAGCTTTCTCGGTCTGAACAAGACAGACATTGCAAATTGGGACTCTGTTTCAAATGTGGAAAGAAAGGGCTTATGAAGGACTGCCCTAACCACAGAGACTCCGCTCCCGGTTGGCAGAAACCGGCCGGACAACCAGTCCGCGAAACTAAGATTGAACAAGACGATCAAGACACAGAGTATCAGGAATTCCTCGCTTGGAAAGCTTGGAAAGCGTCGAAAGTACCTTCTTCTTCTAAGAAGGATTTCTAAATGGGGAGACCGGACTGGCGTCGGAAACCCCTAGTACATCTATCGGACTCATTGTATCTTCTGTAGGCGATTCGAATTCTATGCGCATTCCTATTTCGATCGAATCCTGCAAGTCCGATAAAACCGCCGAAGCAGCTGCCTTAATTGACTCAGGCGCCGCTGGAACATTCATTGACTGGAAATACGTACAAAAGAACAATTTCTCAACTCACAATCTCTCTTCACAAATCGAAGTCCGGAACGTGGATGGAACGAAGAATAAAGCAGGAACCATTAGCAAAGCCTGCAACCTATTCTTCTCAGCAGGAGGCTGAACCATGTTCGCTACCTTCCTTATTACCTCCCTAGGAGGCGAAGACATCATCCTCGGACTTCCCTGGCTCAAGAACGAAAATCCAATAATAGATTGGGCAAAAAGCGAGATATCACTAGAAGAAGACCCAATCATGATCCAAACCCTTATCGCAGATAGAACCAAACATGCTTCTATGCAACCAAGAATAGAAGAAATCGAAGACGAAGAAGCATTTATATCCTCGGAAGAAATTCCCGAGGAACAACCGAAACTTCTACTCGAAGAAGAAGAAGACATAGAAGAGATAATAGAAGAGTTACAAGATGACGAAGTCCTTATCGCTTACGTCAAAGGAGAGGAATTCGTGGGAGTATACGAAAAAATCAACTTTGACTCGCCACTCACCCAAGAACACATTCCCCCTTCCTTTTCCTTTCTATCTTGAACGAACAGAATCTCTAAGGTCCCCAACTCTGCTCGATTCATGTTCTCCCCTCTTCCTGTTCGGAAGGCTGCCAATGTCGCCCAACAACTTGCACAAGAAGCATATGCTAAAGAAAAGCCAAAGACATTTGAAGAACTTGTACCCAAAGTCTTTCACATGTACAAAGACGTCTTTGACAAAGCAGCCATGGATACCCTACCCCCGTCTCGACCCTTTGACCACAAAATAAAACTGAAACCAGACTTCAAACCGCATTCCTGCAAAATCTATCCCCTATCTGCACCAGAAGAAAAGGCGATGAACGAATTTGTAGATGAACATTTGGTAAAAGGAACTATCGTACCATCGCAATCTCCTCAAGCATCTCCTTTCTTCTTTGTAGGAAAGAAGGATGGATCTCTCCGACCATGCCAAGACTATAGAAGACTTAACGATGCAACTGTAAAAGATGCCTATCCTCTTCCCCGCATTCCCGACCTCATCGACAAGCTGAAAGGTGCGACAATTTTCACGAAAATGGATGTTCGCGCAGGATACAATAACGTTCGAATTCATGGACCAGATAGATGGAAAGCCGCATTCAAGACATCAAGAGGCCTTTTCGAACCTACTGTCATGTTCTTCGGTCTATGTAACGCTCCTGCAACATTCCAAGCAATGATGAACAACATCTTCTTGGATATGATAGACGAAGGTTGGATAGTCATTTATATGGACGATATCTTAATCTTCTCCAAAGACCTCGAATCCCATCATCAGCGAATGATGCGAGTATTGCAACGACTTTGCGATCACCAGCTCTCCCTTAAACCTGAAAAATGTGTCTTCGACACCACTGAAGTCGAATACCTCAGTCTCCTCATCCGTCCTGGACAGATTTGCATGGATAAAGTCAAATTGGACGGAGTAGTCAAATGGGAACAACCTACGACCATCAAACATGTTCGATCATTCTTGGGATTCGCCAACTTCTACCGACGTTTCATTGCCAATTATTCAACCATTGCACGTCCCCTTATCAACCTCATGAAGAAAGATTCCATCTTTGATTGGTCACCAGCTTGCAACAAGGCGTTTACTGACCTGAAGAACCGATTCCTCTCTGCCCCTGTACTTTCCATCCCTGATAAAGACACCCCGTTCGCAATCGCCGTGGATGCATCTCTCTATGCGACCGGTGGAGTACTCCTTCAAAAAGACTCTAATGGTGACTGGCACCCTTGTTCCTACCTCTCCCAAACTTTCTCCCCTGCAGAACGAAATTATCAGATCTTTGACTGCGAATTACTAGCTATCATTCGGGCCTTGGAAGCTTGGCGCCATTACCTCGAAGGATCCCCTTTTCCAGTTCTTGTCATGACTGACCATAAGAACTTGACCTACTTCCGCCAAGCCCAACAACTTAATTGTCGACAAGCCCGTTGGCTTCTATTCCTTTCCCCGTTTGATCTACAACTCCAACACATACCAGGCAAAGATCTTTCCGTTCCTGACTCCCTATCTCGCCGACCTGATCACATTCCCGCTGACACCATGGACAACTCTAACGTCACTGTCCTTCCTGATGGGCTATTCATCAACCTCATTGATAGCACCATGCAGGAGAAACTCCGTGTCTCATCTTCAGTAGACCCCGTAGTACAACAAACCCTCGATGCCCTTTCAAATCCCACCCTACCCCTCCCTATGAAATCCGCACTCTCTGATTGGACCTTTTCCGATGCTATTCTCACTTTCAAAGGTCGCAATTACGTTCCCCCTGGCCCGTTATGAAAAGAACTGATTTCCCTTCACTATGATTCTCCCACCACCGGTCATCCTGGTCGTTTTAAAACCCAGGAACTCCTCTCTCGTGATTATTGGTGGCCCGGTCTTCCTACCTTCATTCGCAAATACGTTGAAGGTTGTGCTGTTTGTCAACAAAACAAGGTCAATACCCACCCGACAGCGCCGCCTCTTTGCCCCATTCCTGCCCCCACGTCATCCTGCCCCTTTGCTCAGTGCTCAGTCGACCTCATAGTAGACCTCCCTCCATCTAATGGCTTTGATTCTATCATGGTTGTGGTAGACCATGGGCTTATGAAGGGGGTGGTGCTCATGCCTTGTAACAAGACGATCAATGCAGAAGGAGTCACTGACATATTCTTCAATCGTGTCTATACATGCTTTGGACTCTATGACAAGATCATCTCTGACAGAGGACCTCAATTCGCAGCTAAGTTCGCGCA
Source organism: Suillus paluster (assembly GCF_016628075.1). Classification (NCBI taxonomy): domain Eukaryota; kingdom Fungi; phylum Basidiomycota; class Agaricomycetes; order Boletales; family Suillaceae; genus Suillus; species Suillus paluster. The sequence goes on along the minus strand of NW_024537747.1, from coordinate 37,921 downwards.
GGAACTAGGAAGACTTCTCGGATACAAAATCGTGCTCTCCACTGCCTTTCACCCACAAACTGATGGAGAAACAGAACAAGTAAATCAAGAACTAGAAGTGTATCTCCGCATCTTCTGTGCAAACGATCAAACCTCATGGTCAGAAAAACTTCCCATGGCAGAATTCATACACAATTCCTGACATCATTCCACATGTAATGCTTCTCCCTTCTATCTCATGATGGGATACCACCCTCAAGCATTACCATTGGCTACCGAGAAATCGGATCTCCCAGCCGTCGAAGCGAGAATATCAGAACTCCAGAAGGCCCGAGAAGAAGCCTTATCTTCACATGAACTCGCTAGACAAACCATGAGGCAAAGAATCACTTGATCGTTCACACCCTTCAAAAAAGGCGACAAGGTTTGGCTAGAAGCAAAGAACCTTCATCTCAATTACCCCAATAGGAAACTAGCACCCAAAAGAGAAGGACCTTTCACTATCTCGGAAGTTCTCGGACCAGTCACATACCACCTAAAACTCCTGAGCCAATGGCGTGTTCACCCGGTATTCCACGCAGCACTTCTTACCCCTTATCGTGAAAATGAAGAACACGGTCCTAATTTCCCGTCGCCACCTCCTGACCTAATTGACAGAGAAGAAGAACACGAGGTAGAAGCCATCCTCGGACATAAAGGAACTCTCTCATGACGACGCTTCCTTGTCAAATGGACAGGTTACCCATCGGCCGATAATGAATGGTTGTCGGAGTCTGATTTAGCCAACTCCACTGAAATCTTGAATAGATATAAGCAGGCACATCGACTCATTCCCCTCCCAACTCGAACCATCATCACTAAACCATTCAGACCATGCCCTCTACCAGTGGACATAACTACATCTCCTCCAATGACGAGGATATAAACCTCGTTATCACGCACAACAGTGCCCCAAACGTTCCTATTCCAAATCTTAGATTTCCTGTCTTCTCACCTTGTCCCCACTATATGACTATCAGTCAGAGAAACTCTCCTGAACCCCCGCGCCCAACGTCTCCTTTGCCTCCCTCTGGACAGTCATCCCCATACCAAATATTTAATGAACCAGTGATACCCACGTTCATCGACACTCCCGCCAGCCCCACCACTATCCGTACCCGTGAGCGTATTGCAGCTCGTCAACGAGCAGCTCCTTGGAAAGTAGCGACTGACCCCTACCTGTCCGATTTCGAAGATCGTAGACTCCGTTGTAGGATTATGCTGTCGTCAAAGCTTTTCAAAAACCCCATCAAAGACGCCATTGATACTGATCCCGCTCTCAACGCCCTTTACGACCTCTACCGTCTCGGAGATCGTCTCGAGAATACCTTGGAAAGGCATAATGCCGAGTACAGAGAAGAAGAACTCTTCTCACTCGACTATAGTATTCGAGACATCAAAGAGAAGCTTCAACAATTGACATTGATCCTTATGGAGGAAAGAGGTTTCTTTGAAGCCCTAGATGGACTCGGAGGAACTGAGGACGATCGGCGTCATGGTCTTGAGTGAAAGTCTGGGACTTTCCACATAAGAAGGGGGTGATGTTATGGCTGTGCTATCTTGCTTCTTTTTCCCTTGATCCACGCTTGCTAGGCATGTCTCTTATCATGCTATATTTAGTTCGGTATTACCCAGACACCTCATTGCTTACGCATGTGCTTACTGATACATACCTATTATTACATCATACCCTGTACCCAGTATACTATATAAACCCTGGCTAGATGACGCTGATTCTCCAGCTTAACCTACGCCGGTTTTCCTCTGAACATCTGACTTGATTCAAAGTTACCTCTTCGGTGCTTAGTCTTTACTAGAACTTGGGCGTTCTTTAGACTCTTGTCTAGAACGTATCGACAGACCTTTGGTCTTATTGGTTATTGTTTGCCTGTGTTATACTTTGGCGTAACAGAACTTTGGATGCTCGAGTGCTTGAATTGGCTAGACAAAGAGACGTCAATTCAATTCTGTAGGAAGAGAGACGTAGTACCTGGTCAGTGGCCACAAGCCACTCAATTGCAGCCTGTTTGAATGGCTTATCCAAGTATGAAACTACTCACTCAGCAAGCTTCTGCTCAGTCAGATGTGTGTCAATGCTCTGCTGCGCCACATCATCCTTGCAGGCCTTGACATCACCAGGAAGCATCGACTCAAACAAATGTTCTTTGGCCCATTTCCAATATTTGCCAGAGAACTTTGCCTCAGCATGACGATGGAGGGTAGATATTTCATTAACAAGAATACATGCTTTCCTATTGAGCATGCATCAGCGTGTGTATTACTACAAGTGAGCAGACTTACGGGCACATTTTGCACTTCCTGTGCTTTTTCACCTTCCAATTGGCCCCTGCATGATCAAAGGTAGCACCAAAGAACGCATCAATGTCAGCAGTTTTGGCTTCTCACATCAGCACTGGTTTTGTGAGAGATTGAACATCAATGTTGATTAGAATACCGTCAACGTCAACTAATTCTGGTTCAGTTGGAACAGCAGCTGATTTGTGCTGCTTTCGAGGCTTGGGATTAGTAAATGCATTTTCACGCTCATCATCACTAGATTCCCTGTCAGAGTCTTCAGGGTGGACCCTTTTGCGGGTGTTAACAGCAGACAGTGCTAATGGTATGGGAGAGGTGGATGGAGATTGTGTGGTTTTGGTAGGGGATGAAGTGGAGGTATGTTCAGCAGCACGTTTAGCAGCCTCCACAGCATGGAACTTGTTAATCGCCTTGGTTTGGGATGGCAGTGCTGCCTTCTTGGCATGCTGAAGAAGGGCGGCTGTAGGTTTCGTTTTGCATATGGGACGTTCAACATGGTGCTTGGCATCTGTGTTTGTCATGGGTGGGTAGCAGGTAGGGATGTTAGAGGGACACATACCATTGATACCAACATAAATCAATTGAAAGATAGTACTGGGTGCGCAATTTACCAAAAATATCGATTTGCGCAACTGAGATCTGGGTTTGAGTGAGTTATGTCAAGCTCACGAAGCACAGGACATAGCGCTGGTGGCTCACCGTGGCTTTTTCATAGCAACAGACAAGAAATAAGGCCTTGAAGGAGGATAGATTGCTGGATATGTTGGACAGTGCAGGCTTTTTGACTGCAATGTGAGTAATGTCAACCAACCGAAGCACAAGCATAGCAACTCACTGCAACATGTGGACTATTCGAGTCGAAGGTCGAAGCTGATAAAGGTGATTCGAGTCGAAGCTGATAAAGGCGATTCGAGTCGAAGCTGATAAAGGCGATTCGAGTCGAAGCTGATAAAGGCGATGGGAGTCAGAAGCTTAGAAAGACAAAAATAGAGTCAGGAAATGTACCTCCAGTGAGGCTTCTATGGCAGTGCCACTGAACATGCCAAAGCCACGGCTTAAGCTGCTGGCTCAGGCTTTTTGAAACCCAAGCCCAGGCCCAAGCCTTCCTCAGGCTGTGACTTAGGCCTGGGCTGGGTCCGGCTTATTTGGGCCTGGCTTGGGCCGGCCCAGGGCCTCAAGCCAGGCCATGCACATCACTAACTTAAAATGCTTGATGTCCGTCAGTCTTAGGACAATTTTCCAACTAACGATGAAGGACAGCATCTTCCGGAGAACGGCGATGTGTTCAATTGGTGAGTGAGAGTAAATATACCTGCTACTTTGAATTTTGACACTATCTACTTTATAATATCTAATGATTGTCTGCTATATTTCAGTTGGGAATCCGTGCGAAAAAGCCATACCTTGCCAGAAATTGGGATGTGTTTGCCAAGCGAACTTACGAGAAATTTAAGTGTTCAAGCTTGATTCCTATCAATTATGGGACAGTTTTCCACGTCAGAGCAAAAGCCAGTAGCTTCCAGGCAATAGTCATGCGTCCTCCAAGTGACTGATGGCACATGTATGTATTGCTCTCGATTTTTTTGCCATCTCTTTCAGATGTCTAATGACTGCCCGCTGTGCCTCACTTACCATTCGACAAGCATACAGTGCATTGCCCCGTGGATCAGCGTAATCGCATGTCTTCATGCACCGCAAGAGAACTTCTTGATGGGGGCATTTAGGACCTTGGTGGTTTAGGTTCTTGATCCAGTGACAAGGGACTTCAAAGCTAATGTGTCTGTCAATTGTCCGAGATCGCCATGACCACAACACATTTCCTCACAAGTAACCAACGATGCATGTGTGTGTTGTTTCTGACTTTTCTGCCATCTCTTTCAGATGTCTAAATGACTGTCTGCTGTGCCTCACTTACCATTTGACAAGCATACAGCGCATTGCCCCGTGGATCAGCACAATCACATGCCTTCGCACACTGCAAGAGAACTTCTTGATGGAGGGGTTTGGGGCCTTGGTGGTTTAGGTTCTTAATCCAGTGATGAGGGACTTCGAAGTTAATGTGTCTGTTGATTGTGTGAGATGACCATGATCACAACACATTTCCTACAGGCAGACTGTTGAAACCAAGTAGGTGAATCCATGATTTGGGGCTGAAGTTGTGCTGTCAGCGATTGGACTAAGAATCGCAGACACCCTCATGAACACATTGTATTTCCTGCATTCAGCTTTTTGAAACCAAGCAGGTGGATGCATGATTTGAGGCTTAGTTTCGTGTTATCAGCAAAAAGACTAGAAGCTGCAAATCTTGCCGTAGTCGTGTTGCATTTCCTACATTCAACATTTTGAAACCAAGCAAGTGGATGCACAACTCAAGGTTTAACTTGTGCTATCAGTGAAAAGACTAGAAACTGCAGACATTGCCACAGTTGCTTTGTATTTCCTATGAAGTTCAGCCTTTTGAAACCAAGCAGGTGGATCCAGGATGACTGTGGCCCTTGTTAAGCCATTCATGAGGTCCAAAGTTGCCACTCATAAGAGGGTGTATTGCACCAAACAAGGTTTCATGGAATCATTATGACATTGAAAGTAAACTACTCGGTAAAATTACTTGGTAAGGGTGCTGGTGATTGAAAACAGTGCAATAGACATCAGCAAAACCCCCAAAATGACATAGTGCCCTAGCTGAGTACAGCCACCTGTGGTAACTTACAGCATCCACAGTGACATGTAGCAACTGACTCAAATCTAATATTAGTGCTTGATTATATTACAGCAGGTTACAGCGCGCACTTACAGACGAGTCTTAGTGGTCCAGTAATATAGTGGCCTGTAGCATGATACAGTGGTTACAGAGCATGAATTTTTATTTCAAAAGAAAACTGGTATGGACAAGGTAATACATAGAGCTAATATTACTATGCCGCTGTGGGTACAACAAGTGCAGCGGAGAGAAATCAATCTACTACACAGTTGGGTCTTTGCTGCCTACTGCCTCACTTGAGAGCAAGCACGTTCGACCCTAAAGGGGATTGCTACTGGGGAGTACTAGTCTCTGTCTAAACGACCCTAATCAACCCTCCCACAGGTAGGATGAGGATCTGCAAAAATGCAGAACAAGCGGAACAAGCGGAACTCGCACGGAACAAGCGGAACCTGAGTGGAACTCAAGCGGAATGGAAAGGAATGAAACGGAACTCAAACGGATAAAGCGCAGAACGTACTGATTCATTGGAACTCGCAGGGCGAAGTCGAAGGAAGTATATCACAAGGTTAGATTGATAGTGGGCATAAGTCAAAGCGATCCTCTAGTAAGGTGAAGGAAAAGTGGGAAGGTAAAAGATGGGATTCGATAAAATACCCCCAAGCCCTGAGTACCACTACTTAAAGGGAAGATTATTTTTAAGGAACACTGAGGTACAGGTAGTAAGTCTCTCAGGAAGCGGAAGTGAAGGCAGGCAGTGCACATGGGCGCAATACTCCAGAATAGGGGTCCATGCCATCAGGGCATGTGTCAGTTTGATCCGGATAACGTTAGGAACAGCAGGAAGAGGGATACAGCATACCAATGGACCTGGAAGGATGGGGACAGGACATGTGAAGGTTGTCCGACGATGCGCGGGAATATCGGATAGTGCGGGTGGGTTCCGAAGGATGCGTGGGAATGCAGAACCCATTGGACGATGCGCGGGAAATGCAGAATGTGCGGAATATGTGGAACTGATGTGAGATGATGCAGAAAGGACGGGGTTTTACACCTACAGTGGGGGAATTCCCCACACTGCTGCATTCAACTTGGAGATAGTATGGTAAAAATCCTTGTCGATGTACTTGTTGAGCAAAATGATTGAGTGAACTTAGAGCTGTTTTGTGGTGTCAGATGAATGTCAGTGACAGGACCAAAGCGGAGAATAATGTGAGCAAAGGAGCAAAGTTGATCTAGGGGAAGGATGTCCCCGAAAGGCATCGCTCCTGTATGTGTAGCACATTTTAGAACATGCATCTGCATAGTGTGGTCCAATACCATTCTGTGTTGCTGAGGTACTATGTCAAGACATTGGACATAAGTAAGGAAATGTGCAGCCCACGGGAGAGTTCTGCCTGGCGGTGAGACTGGTAACATAATGAGGCGAACCTCAACAACAACGTGTCCTAGATTTGTACCTCAGAACAAATAACACTGAAGAACATATCAAGTTACCTTTAAGCCTGCTAGCAGGCCATTGTTCTGTGCCATCAACAGTAAATATGGCAGCATCATAGCGGCCATGCTTCCAATTGGCATCTGGTGGAGACACATTAACTGTCAGAGCAGGAAGGAGGGCTGACCCACTGTGGTGTGTGGCATCTGCTGCATGTGTACTTTGAACCAAATATTAAGATGCTGGAATGGAAGATTCATGGTTGGTGACACTTGATGTTGTCCTGTCAACTTGTGGAGGATTTGAACAGTCTGACCCTCCTGTTGAATGTAATTGGCGAGTGCTGCTCGCAAGTCAGGCAAACAGAACTTCTCAGCAACATCGTTGATAGCTTGGCATTGTAATGAGGGGTCAAAATTGAGATCTATGGCAGTGGAGCCAATGACGAACGTGTGGAGTGGTCTGGGCACTTTGGTGGACAATGAGGCAAGTTGTGCCTTCTTGAAGAAATTCGATACAATATGTCCTGTCCCCCAGAAATCACTAATGGCAGCCTGGATATCACCTGCTTCATTGGCATTCTCGTCATCATCGATCCCATCATCCGAATCATCTCTATATTCAGCAGTGGCAGTGTGCGTCTGAGACTGTGATTGCTGAGCAATAGACGTCACAAGATGAAAATGTTGACATTTTTTGATGCGATCCAGATATCGACATATCTGGGGATCATAGTTCTGGTTATTCGTAGACTCTGCTGGATCCTTGATGAGAGTTATGTGAGCTCGTTCTATGGTGTCAGCTGACCACTGTATAGGCGAACTGACTTGATAGATACTCAGCACAACACTTTGCATCAATTCAAGCTTTGGAATGTACCAGCTGTCGAGGATGTTTTTGCTCTTGGCACCTCAACACCCACCATGCACAATAACTTCATGTTTGTGGTCATGAAACGTCTTGAGAGCATCAAGGATCTTCTGACATTGCTTCTCATTGATGGTTACTGCTTGAGATAAGTAACGGAAGTCCATTAGCGCATGGACAGCTATGATGACACCTGGAGGTGCAGCATTCGCAATGACAGCAACAAGGTAACACTGTATGTCCCACTGCACTCTTCTGGTGACTTGCTTGAGCGTTGAGATACCCTGTTTGAAATGTTGGAATGTCACGAGTGGTTGTAAGACAGAAAAATGAAAGTCGAGCTCCTCCGTGCTGACAATTCTAATACACCACTGTACATTGTGATCATAGGATTCGCGATGCCAATAGTGCAAGGCCTCTGGAGTCAGAAACAAATTTGGATCTGCGAATGGCCAGTTGCACCAGAATGGATCAGCAACACTGCTGAGGCGGTTGGGCTCACATGCGGCGAAGAAGGCTTTGACATTTAGAGGGTCACATATAGATTTGATGCTCTTGAGTTGCATAAGGGTGGTTTTGGCTGTGCGTGGGGGGTGTTGGAAGGTGTCACCGAATTGCTTATATGAAGCCATGGTGAGTTGTGAGGTCTTTCCTCAAACACTGGTGAGCATGGCCGCCTTGGGTGTATCCACGATATATGAAGCCAGGGGAGTGAAACAATATCTAAGGTTCCCGACTGGGTCTGACATCATATGTCCAATGTGTGCAGCCTGCTTGAGTGGCTTGAGGATAATGTCAAGACACTGATGGATTAGGTGAGCTTCTAGAACACCTTGCATATGTTTGACCAGATGTAAAAATTCAGTGATGGGAAGCAGGGCTGTGAGAAGAAAAGCGTGTGATGATGCCTTGTTTTGAACTGCCATCTTGATGTTGACAAGACTGATGAGGAGGGGGTGAGCAATGCGTCCGCCGGTCATGTTCGTGATATTGGTCTTATCAGAGGAAAGTATTACACCAAGCAATGTAGAATCCTCTGGAAGCTTGGACTGCAATAGAGCAATAGAAGTTAGACAAAGTAATCACACTAAACACTAAGGTATGAACCTGCACCATCCAGGCTGCTTTGCCAGTCATCCATTTGCCGTATATCCATACTGTATGCTCCGCTGTGGTATATATGCATTCAGGTATGAGGTCAATATCCTTGGCAAATCTCAGATTATTGAAGAGGGATTCAATACAGTCCAGCGGATCATGCCAATACAGGTGCACAGGTAGTTTCATTGGATGATCGGTGGAAACAACACAATATTGCCACTTGGGACCAGAGGGTAGAAGCTCAGCACAACCCCGTAGCTCTTTTGCTGTGTGAAAGGAGAGCGGTAAGGCTTTGATCTGTCAAGGACTTGATTTCAAAGCTGATCTGGAGTCAGTGAAGGAAAACATACCAGTTCTATCCCTAGGAAGCAATCTATGGCCGCCATACTCAATGCTGAGGACAGTAGAAAACTAGCAAGCTCCCAGTCCTGAAAGGATGCAAATGGATAATACAAGTTATTGTTACAATGATGTGCATATACATCATCATTGAACCGCTCCAGGAAAGTCAGGCCCTGTGCATGTACCCTTGCAGCACCTTCATATCATGTAAAATGCCCCCCTGCAGCTCCATGACCCAACGTCTCTCCACCGGGATCGGAAAATCATTCTCCACATCCGCTTCTTCATTGTGGTAGACCATATCATCCTCATCCGAGTTAGGGCCCAGGTTCCATGCTGGCGGCAGATCTAAGTCCATTGAGAAGCCATGAGGACTTTGAGTTCCGAGTCTGCCAGAATGAGCAGAAGACTGAGAGTGTGATGATGATCGATTGGATTCAAAAGATGCACACCGGTTCAATAAGTTGAGTATTTCTGCTGCAGTTGTGAACTCCACAGTAGTACATTGTCAGCATGATACAAGGGGCTGGATTAGGTGACGTGTAACACCCAAGGCATCCTTGAACTTCTTTAGACAGTTCGGGCAGTTGGACATTATGATAGCTAGTGTCTATCTAGCAACAGTGTGTACCAACACTTCTAATATCACCCGCTCTTTACTTTCCTTTTTAATTTTCATCCCATGAAAAACATACAAGCAGCACGATGAATGAATATTATAGTAGTTGTACATATGGTATGGCGGATGCAACACAGACAACAGTTGGCAATGAAAATACTAGTACAAGTAAAGTAGTACTACTCAGGCTAGTACTAGGTGAGATGCAATGAACAAATGTCAGTGTGAAATGAAGATCACTCAGGCTCAAAGATCCTACTAGCGGTGAGACAATGACTTAGCGCAAACATTCAAGATCAATCACAGATACTGGTAGAACTCACCTTGCTGTTTGTCTTCTTCTTCTTCTTCTTCTTCTTCTTCTTCTTCGAGCTGGCATTCTTTGTCTCCTCATTTGAAACCTTCATGGTATTCTTTGTCTCCTCCGAGTCTTTTGAGACCTTCAGCTTCTTCAAGTCACATTCAGTGGAACCACTGGCAAGAGGAGCATCCAGAGTGATGGTCTGAGATAACTCGCCGGAGACTTCTGTGCCAGTGTGAGCGGTAGTAGCACTCTTACGCTTGTTATTGTTTTTATAGTTGAACCAATCAACGTAATGAAAGTAGGCAGTGTCACAAATGGCGGAGGACATCTGCATAGCAGCGGCAGACCAGTTGAGCGGTAGTTCGGGTTTGGAATTACAGGCCTTGTCTATCATGCTCTTCTCAAGCACAAACCCCTCCATAACAGTAATCATCTTGGCCTTGAGGTTCGCAGCGCTCATGTTGAGTAGGTGATCTACATTCGTCATATCCACATCAGGAATGGGAGTCTGTAGGTTTGGATCATAAGATGAATAACACATAAAAAGATGGGATGTACCCCTTCAGCATAGTGCTCGGGATCCCTCCAATTGAATCGAAACTTGCTTGATGCTTCATCCTTCAAGAACACCATGATTCTAACTGCCTTCAACTTTAACCAATTATGCCCCCCAACAACTACAGGCCCAAACATCATGTCAGATGTTTTGGGCAGAACGAGGCTCTTGAACTTCTCACAGTTCATCCACGATCCAGATTTGTGAAGCAACTTCATGACCTCAGTGTGCTCTTCGGGGCCTTGGAACGTGCCATCCTTGTTGATTGATACCCTGATTAGCTGCTTGATATCTGAGTTGTTCTTCACCATGTGCCCAAACTTGCGCATGATGGATGTGTCACTTTGGCTGAAACCCACCTTGACAAGCCACCGAATGAAACTTTTATTGTTGCCAAACTGATTGACACAGTGCACAACACCCATGATATCTGGGACTTGCTGTGATGATTCTTCATTGGGGAGCCGATTGTTTGTGAAGAATTGTGTGTCAACATACCAGTCGTTGTGACTGATCTGTGAAGAGTAGGTGATGAAGCATTTTTGAAGCCACATGATGATAGTTTCATGAATGGGGGAAGGGCTCATGATCTCAACTTCTTGAGTGTCTGGAAAGTAGTTGGATCTAGTATGTGTTGGTAGCAATCAGGGCACGATGTAAGTGACCAATCTTAGCAACTGACTTACTTTGCTTTGATTTCTATATGTGATTTGCACATAAACGCTAAGACAGCCGCGTATTCCACTAGTGTGATATGTCGGATGGTCTTGAAGGGTGTTAGAGATACTCAATGAACTCAACTAATACTACTAGTGGCTTACAATCATGTTTACTTGAAACTGTTGAAGTTCTTCAAGAATTGTAATACAGTGATCTGAAGAATGTGACCATCAGATCTAACTGGAAAGAGATAGCAAAATAATTCATACCAATATTCAAGCCTTCATCAGCTTGATCATGGTCAAAAGCAAGTGTTTTTATGAAAGCTGCTTTAAGGTTATCGCCAAGAAGTATTAGCTGATCAGGATCAGGTAGTTCTACAGCTGGGGAAGGCCTGAAAATGTCTCCATGCAATTCTTCAAGTGGTTGTTGACCAAAAATGAAGGACAACTTAGGATTGGTTGAGGGTGTTAAAGGCAGCCAGCCTCCTGACTGGCTTGCTGATTGAGTGACATTAGAGTACAATGAGGGTGTGCTGAGAGGGAGAGACCCATGTCTGCTAGTGCTGACAGCCATGACGGGGAGTGTTAAGATGCCAACAAAGGACTATTGGCCTATGTGGCAGCTTGACACTGGCAGCCAGCTGACATATCTAGTAGTGGACATACATTCAATTGTAAAAATCATGCTGCTCCTAGTAATAATCCACTTCAAGTCTGTCTTTTTGCACAATTCTGATACTGAGCTAGCGCAGTTATCGATGCCGTCAGATTCAATATACAACTAGAAAGCCCATGAGCTATGGAGACAGCAGCTGGGACTTTTGAGCAAGAGTGGAGTTCAAACCTGAAACACAGCGTGCTCCACAGCAGTATACAGTGGTATACATGCATGTACAGAGGCATGTAGCAGTATACAGTGGTCTGCAGCACTACTATGCTCTGTACTGTAGCACTCTGTAGCATACTTCATGTCAAACAAATCATCCTTACTGATTGTGCAAGATTCAAATAAGTATATGAGCTGCCACCATCACAGCAGTACATGTTACAACTTAGTGAAAAGAGACTTGGATTGGAGGCAACAGGGGTTGACATGGTGTATGCTAGGTACAATTCGACAACAGGACATAGGACAGACAACATTATCAACCTTTGACAGGGGCCTCTGAGTCATAGTCATAAGTGGGCTTGGGTTCAAGCATCGGAGGATCTTGTGGAGTATGTAAATTGAAGAGATACTGTACAATCAAATTTTGCTTACCTGGCATTGCTGGGTTGGCTACTGGTGGTTGACTCGGAGAATGTTCAACATCCGAGTCATTAATTTGACTATCAGAGGTGTGGCGACATTTTCAGGGCTTTGAATTCTCCAATAATGTGATGCCACTCTTGCAGATGGAATGGCATATATAACCAATACCAATGTTGGCGTTCATGAGCTGTTTCTGAGCTTTGCCTGCTTGGAACCTGTATAGCCTCCCAAGTGCATCATTATCCTTGATGATGGAGTCTGCAAGTTTTTTTTCTGCAAGACGAACATCTCGCTGTGCTCTGGAGGTGTCCAAAACAAGCATGGCTCTAGCTTCTCTGGTGGAGTCAGTGGATTCCTAGGCGATATCAGCACTCATAGTCTAGTGTGAACACGAATTGATGCATAATTTACATCACCAGTAGTATTAGCATCGCTATCATCACAATCCTTGTTTAGCTGGAGGGCGGACACATGGGCAGCAATGCTGAGGCATGACTCTGAGATATTTGGCATGTTCAAGTGTTGCATGAGCCCTCCAGCCTTGGAGGGTATGTGTTTTGGAAGAGCACCAATAGCCCTAGGAGTTCCAGTTGACCTTGGAATACATTGTACAGACTTGCCAATGAGTGGATGGATAATGGGAGTCTGGGGGATGGTATGCTTAGAAATAGTATGGACTTTTTTGGCTCAGGAGGGAGAAGCAGGTATCACAGCATTGAGTGGGCCGGACAACACAGGAATAGCTACAGTTGGTGTCACTAAGGCTTGGTTGTGAATAGTAGAGGGCATAATGCAATATTGATGTATCTAGTTGAAACAATTCATGAGTGAATAGACGGGTGTCTACAGGAGTATTATTGTGGCATGGTAGGCGGGAACACACAGACTTATGTAACAGTAATACTATGTTGCTCGATTCAATTACAAGTCTACAGTTGCATTTTACCTCATATCATGGGACTTGGTTTAATTGGCAAATTGACTAGGCTGCCATCTGTCTTTGCCTTTGTTTTCTCCACCAACCATGGGCAGGAAGAAGAGTTTGCAAGTAGTGGTGCTATCCAATTCCTCAGCGCACAGTGATAATGACTTGGGGATCGTGACTCCACTTGTTGAGCCTCAGGTTGACTCACCTTCGGGGCCCTGGTGTACCAAGGGTCCCAATGCTGGAAAGGGTGGAACAGCCTCTCAGTTAAGGAAGGTTGGAGAGGCCATGATTGATGCTCCAGCAAGATGCGCTGGCAAGGGATGACAGTTTGTTATACCTGATGGAGAGCTGGAGAACATCATGGCACCATCTCCAGTGAAAAAGAGAACTTGCAAGAAAGGTCAAAAAACAGTAAGTTCTACAATGTGAAGCTACACATTCCCTTATGCTTGATATTCCGTAGGCTGTACCAGCAGTTCAGACACCAGATCGATCAGATGGTGCAGTTCTGCACCTACTCTGCACGTTGGAGAGAATGGTGAAAGGTTTGGATTACAGAAGAACCCCATTCCTCCGGGTTATGTCGGTTTGCAGCCTTTGGGATGGGAGCATCCTGTGCGTCTGAAGTCTCATATTCAGCGGGATAGACCACATCAGGAAAAACTATATCTCTATATAGAGGACCATCCTCTATATAGCCCCGATAGCACACCACAGCTCTATACAGTCTATGGCAAGCTATCACAGCACTATAGACCAGTATAGACATCATGAAAGTCTATATATTACCATAAAGTTTGGTAAGTGTATTTAGAAGTAAAACATTTCAACAACTATAGACCCCAGTAGACCATGGGAACTTTTTTCGATGAAAACCAAAGTTGTAGTCCTTGTCTAGGGAAGTCTATCCATAGTCTTATGACTTCGATAGGTTAAGATCCTAGTGAGTTATAAGGAAAATACTCGAAATTGAAGGGTTCAAGAAAGCAACTTGACCATGGGAACTTTTTTCGATTAAATCAAAGTTGTAGTCCTTGTCAAGGGAAGTCTATCCATAGTCTAATGACTTCAATAGGTCAAGATCTTAGTGAGTTATAAGGAAAATACTTGGAATTGAAGGGTTCAAAAGTGTTAAGGTACACCTTATTTATGTAAGCAAAAATGCGAAAATTCACCTTATGTGTATTCAAAATCCTAATGCTAACAGTCAATTTCATTGTCTTTTTCTTACTGTCATAATCCTAGTCCTATTAACCAAAAACTCGAAAATTCACCAAGTCTTGTGTTGTGGCTTTGTTTGGCACTGCTTATGTAAGCAAAAATGCGGTCAACCAACAAGTCTTTTCCCATTCTTTCCTTCCCCCCCCCACTGCCCCCTCATTAGATTATCTTCCATATTTTTCTTACAATTTTCGAGTTTTTGCCTCTCTTCTCTTCTTCTTGCTTCTCTATCCTTCTCTTGGTGTTGATGTTGTTGGTGCTGGTACTGGTGCTGGTGCTTTGAACTCTGGTAAGTCTCCCTCCATAATTTTCGCATTTTTGACTATTTGACTAATCTTTTTTCTAACCCTCTCCTTCTAGCTCTCTTCCCTCCTGCTCCTCCTCCCCCCAACTATTTTCGCATTTTTGACCATTTGGCAAGTCTTTTCTCTGACTCTCACTTCCTCCTGTCTGATCCTCTCCTTCTAGCTCCCTTCCCTCCTCTTCCCTCAAGAATTTTCGCAATTTTCACTATTTGGTAAGTCTTTCTTTTTTTTGTATTCATCTTTCCTCTCTGATTCTTCCTTCTAGTTCTCTTGCCTCTTCCTCCTGTAATTTTCGCATTTTTGCCTGTTTTGTAGTTATTAGTTTACATGTATTGTAGTAGTTGAAATATAATTTGGAATTTTCGCTTTTTTTTAATTATGAGAACACTATCATGGCAACAAACAGCTATTAAGAGAAATTTTTGCTTTGTGTTTTGAGCTATAATAGCTACAATAGTTGTGGTATGTTCCACCCAGCTATAGCAACTTTAATAGAGCTATATAGCACTATACACTGGTGTAGTAAGCCTGCACAATTGGGCACTTGGCTATATGAGCTATAGGGCTATGGAGTCTGTATAGCAGTCTATAGCGCTATGGGTGGCTATATAGCCTTACCACATTTTCCTGATGCACACTCCCATACCCACGTGGAAGTTGCAACAAGGCCCACTGTTGAGCTGCCTGTCATGCGTCCACCTGTGGCGCAGTCTACCATCCCACGCCCAAAGCCATCTGACCTGGTTCTATCTCAGAACATGAAGAAACCAAACATCACAGCGACAAGGATATGTCTGAGGTTTGTGATGAGTTAAACATGGTCGACAACAACAATTTCCCTCTGAGCGACAACAAAATGCATATATCTCCACCCATCGAATTCTCACCTGATAGACACGCAGATGAGAATCAGGATATTGACCACACCCAGCGCCATCAAGGTCAGGCAGAACGACGGGTCGGCCGACCTGTGCATGCATCTCAAAAGGACTATGGGCGGAACAGGCGTGAAGATCCTGGTAAACAGAGCCAACCACAAGCTCGCTCCAATGCAATTGTGGAAGTGGTAAGTAATTACTATATTTTATACTCATCTCAGGTTCATCACATCCATCAGCCTAATGTGGATTATGATGTCGTCAAATGGCATCAGAAGACTGACCGTTGTGCTCATTCTCCATCACCGACGCACTTGCATTCAGTATGCTATTCTGGCTTCACTGTCAACCAGCCGAAAACCAAGTGCGCTCACACCAGCAATCTCCAGTCAAACAATGATTGTCAAGCGGCTGGGGACTCTGGTGACATGAAAGTTGATACTGATTTGGAGGTCCGACACACCAGTGTTGGGTGCCGCATGAAGGCAGCAAAGAGTATACAGGATGGTGCTGTTGTTGCAAAATGAAAGACACTTGGTTTCTTCCCAGATCTTTGGGTCAAACTGCTGAATTATACCAAGGCCTGCTTTAGGTTGCATCTTGCCATCACAGACCCATTCCCCATATGCAACGAAGCCCTTAGTGACACTGGTATATGCCTGGAATTAATCATGGAATCAATTGTAGCTTGGGAGGCGCAAAACCGCCGTCTTGAAGCAGGTATTTTTTTTCTGGCTGATCTAATAGTAGTGCACCACTAACAATTTTGTCCAGATTTCTATCCCCAGTATGAGTATGACATGGCCACTGTCGTAAGTGTCGTTTCTTCCATGCTCCAACAGATTTACAATGATTCCATCAACTTTCACAGTAGGATCAAGCAAATCACGATTAATGTTGTTCCTGTGGAGTACAAGCTGTGCAGTAGTGAGAGTGAGATCAAACAGAAGGTGAAGGCGTTGTTGAAGAGCTTGAAATTTTTCCATGGAGAACGTGACGAGCATGTACACACCATCATGACCTCAAAACCCGATACTAATCTTCTAGTATACCTCCGGATCCGGAATTCCAGATCCCCTCCACTAAAGTCCGGTTCTCCGTCCTGTTATTCCACCCGGCACTCTGCCTTCATCTCCATACTCACCCCTAGCTCCTTTTAGGATAGCTATTGCTCCGGCTACCGGTTATATCATTTCTGCTATGCTTACTGATCCGTCCGTTTGTACTTCATTTCCGACCTCACTGCTTTGATCTGTATACACTTACTAATAGACTTTCCACATGCTTCATACATAGCCCTTACTTTGCTGACTGATTTACTTACATCATACCTACAGTATGTAAGCTCCTGTAATACTCCGGAGCTCCTCAGTTCGAATATCATCTTAGTTCTGCTCATTCCTGCATCTCTGGACTTGAGTCTCATCTCTTGTCTACCTCTGAGTCTTAGGGTTAAAACCTTAGGACTGAATCTCCGGCTCTACCTTAGGGTAGTCTAAACTCTGTTCTGTTTCTACTCCGGACTTGTCCGTAGTAGCCTTGCTCTATTCTCTCATAATCTTTCGGAGTTCCACCAAACTCCCCCAATGTCTGACCTCCAGACTTCCCCCGGACTTCTGTCGGACTTCCCCTCTGCCCCTCAGAAATTAAGGGCACATACTCGGGTAAGGGGCGCAGCACATGAGCTGAAGCCGAAGCCCTTTGAGTAACCTCCCCCTTGAGCACAACCTTAACAATCATACTTCTAACTTTGCGCACAGCGGCCTCCACTCTGTCTGCCTTCAAGCATTCTATGACGGTGGTTTGAAATATTTACGACAATTTCCTGAATTTCATCACACCATCCCTCGCAAAGCCCTTCTCCTGGTCACGACCATTGTAAGCCTATTGAATCAGTATGTACATCGTTGTTTTTGTTATTGACTCATTATATTTCAGGTTCACAATGTTATTCACATCTACTCAATGTATGGCCATGTGAACACAAAGCAAACAACCTTGGGAGATTCTGAAAAGGTGTACTGGAAACTAATGAATATGCTCAAGCAGGTCACAGATGATGAATGTCATTGCAAGAAGCTTGATGATAAGCTCCAATCTTGGGCTGTGGCTGGCATGTATGTTTTCCTTTGTATTTTATCCTGGTATTACTGATCATCAAGACAGGACCAGGGTTGTTGTTGATGGCAAACCTCAAGGCATCGAGAGTGATTCCGACTGGGTGGTCGAACTCAATTGATATAGTATACTAGTCTCATTGATCACATCATTACTACTACCATAGTATTACCCCTGCTTCAATGCTAATGTTTTCATGTTGCGCTTGATACCAGCTGTGGCATGCAAGAAGTTGTCTGAAGCATCTGATGTGCACAATAGTAGTGTACAACTTAGTGTATTGCTATATAGCTACTAGAGGTGGTTATACAGTACTGCACAGCACCAGTAATAGTCTGCACAGCGCTATATTTAGTGATCGTGAGATATTTTGGGTAGCAACAAATTAGTTCATGCACAGCTTGACTCAGATTGACAGCGCTGTGTGTCACTGTGGCTCCACTGCACAGGGGGGACTTCACTGTGATGCTGCAGTCACTGTATGACACTGTGTGGTACTGCACATAACCTCAAATCACACAAGGGTTTTGCTGATGCAGTCATGACTTATATTTTGTACTACTGCTTATACTAGCTGGAGCACCCTAATTTGCATTTTTTCTCTTATTATACTTTTTTTCAGTCTTCCAACTTAATTTCACAGTGGCCACTTTCCGTGTGCAGAAAATTAGTGAAAAAGCGAATTTTAAGTACTAAAAGGCTGAGAAGGTAAACTCGAGATTTCCTGATGAAAGTGGGAATGAGTGGCGAAGAATCAAAGACAGGGGTAAGCACACCAATTTTCTAAGTAGGACCCATTGCAGTTAATGTGTCCTCTAAATCTCAACTGATAGCAGACATTGTCATTTCCACATGCCCACTGCAGGTCATAGTAAGTATGTGTATTTTTCACAGGTTCCTGTCATATTTATGCATTAAATCCTTACAATTGTAACACTATTTTGATGCACGAGCGCTACAATTCTAATGCCACTGTTTGATGCATTAATATTGTATATAATGCATCAGGCCTTTAGAATGATGCATGATGCACCCACACCGCATTTTGAGGCACTTACTGTGGGAATTACCCCACAACACCAAAGACATCACCCCATTTGGTCATTCTCCACAATATCAATTATCCCCAACCCCTCACTACAGCTTCACCACTACACCACAATTAGCTATACATTGCATAGAAGTAGTAGTTTAGTATATATGTGTGTAATAGAACATAATAGACCGCTTTTTGTGCTAAATATTGCTCCAATGCCTCCTATAGGCCCTTCCCAGTACAGGGTAGGGTAAAAAACACATTCGCATTTCCCCCCCCCCCCCTTTGATAGGAGAGTGTTCTAGCACTATTGGAACATATTTAGGAGTATATATTAACATATTACACCGCTTATTTGACCCCCTGAAGGGCCCTACATCAAAATATATAGCATATATACATAAAAACATAAAATAGGTTCGCATTTGTGTATCTCTAGGTATACGGACTTAGGAATACCGTCCCCAACATCTACTCTAACATAGAAACAATGTATCAGGAGCTCATGGCCACAGGACAAGACCTTGTGATGCTGTGAACCCACCCTCTCCTGGTGGTTCATCCTCTGGGAAATAATTTCCTGCAGGAACACAGCTGCAGGAGTATATAAGGATCATTCCTAAGTATATTTAGAGTATTTCCACCAGGTCTGTACATCCGGATACCTACAGGAACCTTCTATACAGGCTAAAACTTCCAAGATCGCATCTCCCGCACTTTTGGTGTTTTTCCCTACTTTACCATTGCATAAATGATCCAGGTTACTCATATATTATCTTTACTACACATATACCTGCTTTTCATAACACAGATCAGTTAGACATAGGCCAGGATATTCTTATCTAATGTAAGAGGGAAATGTTCACTGATAAGGAGCTTCTAACACTATCAAGGACGATATTGGTGATCGGACACTTGTCATATGTCCTATACATGTCCATAATCATTGTCCAAAAGTTCTGGAAAGATTCCTCAAGTATTGACTGTAAGATATGACAATTGACCCCTGTCACTGAAAGTCACTGACACATATCATACAGGTCGAAGATTTAATTAAAAATGTGGTAGTATACATATTAGACTACCTAAGGAACCTAAACTACACATTGCCCTGAAGGTAGAGGGTTTGTAGAAGAGTGTGGTGAAGAAGTATTAGGATTGGTGAGTAAAAGTCTGACCACTACATGTACATCTAGTCTCGAACCAGACTCAACTGACATCCCAAATTGGGAACCCTGTCAGTAGAGTCTGGGATCCAACTGGAGGCAATAAGGGGGTTTGGTAGTTAGTAGTCAAATGTGTCACATCACGCTCTTAACGCACGTCCAACGTCTGCCTTGTCGGTGTCGAGCAACCTGTTAGACACGTCTTTCTCTTATTTATTCTGCTCAAACCTATTTTTCCTCCATAACCAACCACTATCCTTCATTTTAGGTCAATTATATACTCATAATGGACGAAAATTTGACACCCTGCTGGCCTCCTGTTTGTAAACACGCACACAGCCCTTCGTCAAGCGCTCGCACCAGTGACGAGGCCAATCCAACCACACCCATCTGTTCCGTCAATACACATGTCTGCACCCTTAATTCACGTTCTCCACTCATCGATGCTATCAACCTTACCCCATGCTTCCGCAATGGATATGAGGTCAAGCTGCAAACACCCTCCTACAAGCCATATGCCCTGTCCTCTCGTGGGCAAAAGCAGCAGCATGCTTTTGACTTTTCGGTTGAAGTCTCGATAAACCCCCATTCTCTGCTCACTCCTGATGAGTGGAGTGCTCTTGCTACTGGTGCTGCCATCATTCCAGCAGACTGCCGCCCACGCGACTTCCAGATTCAATGTAGCAACATCGTAATCGGATGCTCGAAGGATGTCTGTGTCATTGCACCAACCGGCCAGGGCAAGTCTTTGCCCTGGGTTCTCCCGCTGCTTGTTCAGAAATCGGGTGTTTCTCTTGTCATCATGCCTTATACAAGCTTAGGTTCGGAGGGCCGAGACATGTGAGTTTCCACTTTTTTTTTTCAATTGACATGGGCTTTATGGTGATTTACAGGCATTGTGCTCTCAGAATCCACTCAGTCTTCATCAACGCGAACCAGAAGGATGCTACCACACTGGCTGATGCTGCATGTGGACTTTATAGAGTTGTGTTCGCATGTGTGGAGATGATGGAGAGTCCCATGATGGCAAAGATTTTACATGCGGATTCATTTAAGGCTGTTTTGTCTGCCATATACATTGACGAGTCTCATCTTGTCCACGAGTCTGTCTCCTGGCGGCCTGCATACTCTCGCCTCCATTTACTTCGCAAGCTCATTGGAGACCACATTCCTATCATTGCAATTTCAGCTACTTTACCCACCAGCTATCGTGACTCCCTTTGCATACATGTGGGCATGAAAACCGAGTATGAGCTGATCAATTTGGGCAATTTCCGCCCTGGGCTTTCAACAGTTATCATCAACATGCACCATGATCAATCAAGCTTCGACGATATTGCATTCCTATTACCATATGGTTCCCATGTACCCACAATACTACAGACTCTTGTGTACTGTGATGATATCGACATGTTAACAAAGATGTTTTGGTGGTTTCATACTCGCCTTCTTGTTTTGGATCTTCCCCCCTCTCTCGCTGACATTTTGCATGCTGGCATGTCAGACACTCACCAAGATACTGCCCTCGTGGATTTCCACTGAGGAACAACCAAATTTCTGCTCATGACCGGGTCACAGAGAATACGTGCAACATGCAATACAGCATGTTCTCGAAAGATAGATTGGTCGGTGAATGATGGCAAAATATCTTGAAGTGCCTGCTCTCGAGGAATCTTGTGTCACGACCCAGTGAGTGCATCAAAACGAGCTACATTGGCAAGATAAGATGCAGGGACATCCTCCGGCCTTGGCAATACAACCAACATTGCAGATACCTGATCATGCTGTGCCGACCCATGGATAGCTGATACTTCCCAAGCTTGTGACATCCAGTTGAAGTTGTCATATGGCAACTGCTTGATTTTGGTACCATCGTTGGCAACTACTTGTGTGACACGAAGTGAGTCTTGGCTGAGGTGAAAAATTGCACGTCCTTGGAAAGGATGCGATGACGATGCACCATAACAATTCCACAGTTGAACAACACGCTTGGGAACTTGGTTGTCCCACATTATAAGGCAGGTTATTGCTGGGTGAAGATTGACACAGCGGCTTTGTAGGTTGAGCACCATACTAGTAATCATTGTCCGTCCCTGATATGTTTATTAGCCAACATCGAGCAAGGTTATTTTATGGTACTCACGTCTTGAGGGGAACGAACACTGGTAGTACTACTAGTGTGAGGATGATGGATCTCAAAAATGTTTGCAATCATGGAGTGACACGCTCGTACTTCATCCTGAGATCATCGAGGCGGAACTTTTTGACCAAGTCAAAAGTCACATTTTTTGGGGATACACAAAGCAACAGAGCATCTGCATAGTATGGGCCTTCAGACACCTTGTCTGTGAGCCAACTACATTCCTGCGAACATATTTCAGCTGCCTTCTCGACTACCCACTCTTGAAACTGGCTGTCTCGTGCACCTATCCTTTCCCACCATAGATTCATCAACTGATGAGGTCCACCACCAGCTAGAAATATGTTTGCGTGATGTTTAATTGTGCTGTCTTCGGAGGAAAACAATGTTTCCAATAGAGTGCGGAGTGAAAATCGGGAGAGTTGATGAGTCATGAATGCAAGCACCTCGAGGCATTTTTGGTCTGCATTGAGTCATTGAGGTCTATCATGACCACCAGTTGGTATATATGAAAAGTCGTTGTCATCGGACTGTGAAAGCTCGAGATCCAGAAACAGCATTTGTGGGAGGTCATGAAAGTCGACACGAGGTGTTATAGGGGAGGACTCAGACCCAACAGAACTGATTGCTTCAATGTCATTGAGAGAATTCAGGTATGAACAAAGTGGGTACATATTGCAGCAGCCTATTTGTATTGCTCTGAGACAAAATGAAGAGAGAAAACGGGTTGCTCAACACCGACGAGGCAGATGTTGGACATGCGTTAAGAGCGTGACGTGACACATTTGACTACTAACTACCAAACCCCCTTATTGCCTCCAGTTTGATCCCAGACTCTACTGACAGGGTTCCCAATTTGGGATGTCAGTTGAGTCTGGTTCAAGACTAATGTACATCAAACTAGTGAGTTTCGATGTTTTGGGCTTTGGGACTTTCCCACACTCTATTTCAGAGGTATTTCACTGCCCTAGCTCTCAACTATTAGTTGATCTTTCTAGAAATCTGGGACCATGATATTGACCATGCTTAGAATATATTGCAAGCGTCTGATTATTATATTTTGTCCTTTGGAGAATGTAGGCCCCTTATCAGTAGACATACCCCCTTTCCCTGAGATAACAATATTATGCCATATTTCTAACTGATCCTTGGGATGAGACATAGATGTATATGTAGTAAAGATAATATATGAGTAACCTGGATCATTTATGCAATGGTAAAGTAGGGAAAAACACCAAAAGTGCGAAAAATGCGATCTTGGAAGTTTTAGCCTGTATAGAAGGTTCCTGTAGGTATCCGGATGTACAGACCTGGTGGAAATACTCTAAATATACTTAGGAATGATCCTTATATACTCCTGCAGCTGTGTTCCTGCAGGAAATTATTTCCCAGAGGATGAACCACCAGGAGAGGGTGGGTTCACAGCATCACAAGGTCTTGTCCTGTGGCCATGAGCTCCTGATACATTGTTTCTATGTTAGAGTAGATGTTGGGGACGGTATTCCTAAGTCCGTATACCTAGAGATACACAAATGCGAACCTATTTTATGTTTTTATGTATATATGCTATATATTTTGATGTAGGGCCCTTCAGGGGGTCAAATAAGCGGTGTAATATGTTAATATATACTCCTAAATATGTTCCAATAGTGCTAGAACACTCTCCTATCAAAGGGGGGGGGGGGGAAATGCGAATGTGTTTTTTACCCTACCCTGTACTGGGAAGGGCCTATAGGAGGCATTGGAGCAATATTTAGCACAAAAAGCGGTCTATTATGTTCTATTACACACATATATACTAAACTACTACTTCTATGCAATGTATAGCTAATTGTGGTGTAGTGGTGAAGCTGTAGTGAGGGGTTGGGGATAATTGATATTGTGGAGAATGACCAAATGGGGTGATGTCTTTGGTGTTGTGGGGTAATTCCCACAGTAAGTGCCTCAAAATGCGGTGTGGGTGCATCATGCATCATTCTAAAGGCCTGATGCATTATGTACAATATTAATGCATCAAACAGTGGCATTAGAATTGTAGCGCTCGTGCATCAAAATAGTGTTACAATTGTAAGGATTTAATGCATCAATATGACAGGGTCGCCTGTATTTTTACCCTCCTATCTGTGACTGACCCTTCCTCATTGCTATTGGACTCATCTTCCTTGGGAGATGAGATTATCACGCGAAGCTCGCGGCTAACTCTGACTCAGAGGAGGGGACTGGCATTCGGACTACAAAGGACTAGTTGAAATTTTGCAGGAGCGTGGTTGTGACTGTCTTCCTACTAGGTGAGACTGTGGTTTTGCAACTTGTGTGAACAGATTTTCGTCCTGGATTTTGATCTGGGACTCTGAAGTATGTTCAATATTGTTGCATCCCACCAACTTGGTGGTCATGTCCATTCGGTGCGAGACGGCGAGCCAATGGCATGTATGCAACATTGAGAACTCAGCTACATACCAAGAAACAGAGGATTCTGGAATCGTAAATCGTTACAGATAAGTGATGTGTGGATACAGTACGTTATGAATTGTGACGTGATATAGATAGGAAATGATACTGGATCAGGGTATCAGCTGCGCAGAACGCCTGGTGAGTAATGCGACGTCGGCCGATGACGAACAAGATGAAGATCAAATCCACAACATCCTATCACACACGATTGTTCTTCTGTGGCGGCAGCGGAATTTTGCTCCTGAGCAGTTTGCGTCGGTTGTCCTTGCATGCCGACCTGAGACCCTTGCGCGCCCACTGTAGCCTGAGTCGAACTGGCAATGTTGTTGTCACTTGTACGTTGCATGGCTGCAGCTGCTTCTTCGTCAGTCTCAGGGGCAATGCCGTATCTCTGCCAATTTATTTCAATGGATTCAAAGGGGGTGAGTATTGATGATGACGAGGGGCTCACATCTTCATTGCGGCAAGGAGCAACACCGGCGGCATGTCTGGATATTCTGACAGGAAAGGAGGCAAAATTCCAACGCCAGGGTTGGAGCGGTATTGCTTGGGCAGTATCCGCAGGTCGAGAGCTGAAGCGCAGGAAATCGAGCAAATTGCGCCGATGCACGGGTGATGATGAGCCCGTGAGCGGTGCTGAGCTACTAGGCATTGTGTTTGCACCATTGCCCCAAAAGTTGTCACCCTGTATCAGTGTCAGTCCAGCAAGCGCTGAGGAACGATGGAATGTGACTGACATATCTTCCCAATCCTCTGTTGTTGGCCTGCTGTTTAGGTACGGGAGGGGCACCGAGCATCTAACGAATAAATGAGCAAACAACGAAAGAGAAGCAGAGATGACTTGCCTTGAGCATTGCATCAGGCTTAGCATTACCATCATGCATAATCTGAACCAGACCCAAAACACACTTAGAAAAGACGACAACAACAATGATGCATATACGCACACCAACCTGGCCATCACCCTGCTGTTTGAGCACTTCCTCCAGCCTCCATACATAGATTTTTGCATCCTATCCAGCACTGGCGACATATGTTCCATCACGGGACATGGTCATAGTCCAGAGTTCATCGTCGTGCAAGAGTGGGTCTCCGACTAACTGATTGGTCTTGAGGTCCCAGATGCGAACCAAGCAATCATGTGATGCACTGACAAGATGGCTTTCATCTGGGGACAGACATAAGGATGTGACGGCCTTGGCATGACCACGAAGAACGACGAGCTCCTTCCCGTCAAGCGACTGACATTTTCGGATGGTGCTATCCGTCGATGCGGAAAAGATGTGTGCGCTATCCTTGGACCAACATAGCGACATCACCCAGTGGTCGTGACGACCTTTGATCTCGATGAGCAGCTCACCATCCTTTGACTAGTGATGTGCCGGCCTGGCTTGGCCTGAAAGCCACGGCTTTGGCCTGGCTTGAGGTGGCTTTGGCTTTCAAAAATCTCAGGCCAGGCCGTCAGCCAAAGCCAGGCCAAAGCCACGGCTTGGCTTTGGCCCGAGCGCGGCTCGCTGAGCAAAAAGTCAACGAGTACATTTGCAAACTAATATAGGCTAGTAATCTGACATTTCAGATACAGATATATCATCATCACTGTTGTTCTCGTCATCCAAAATGAATATGTCCCAACCCTGTTCGTTGTCTGCGACATCACCCTCCTTCTCCGAAATATCAGCTTCGGTGTCAGAGTCATTGAGTTCTTCTTCCACGAGTGATGATGGCCCAGCCTCACGAAACAAAAGATCATTGCGTAGTGAGCATTTAAGACTTTGGAGTGCTTCCACTATATCACCTTTGAGTCGATTGCGTCGTTTACTGATTGTGATTCCGCCTTGTGAAAATGCTCGTTCACTTGAGACAGACGATGTCATGATGGAGAGATAGTCGCGTGCGAGTGACGCCCACGTCGGGTACCTCGGTGCATTGATCTTAAGCCACATTAACATCAGTGACGAGTTTTAGAGTAGCAATGATAAACTCACACCCCACCACTGAATTGTGCTCATTCCAGCAGGTGGAACAGCCTCAATAGTCTCGAGATAGCTTAAGAACTCGGCTCTCCATGGTCTTGATGGGTCTCCGACAGATGGGATAGCAGTGCTACTCAAGTCATCGTCATCAGAGTCACTAAGGACTTCTCGAATAAGCTTCTTCAGAGCGCCTGCTTTACTTTTCCTAGTTGTAGGCTCTGGTGACGACAACGACAACGACGTGGCTGCATTTAACTCGGAATGACGTGCTTTGAACTTAATATGAATTTGAATCAGATTGAAAAAAAAATAAAGGTAGATGACTAACCACAGTCTCCGCACAGGAAAGAATGTCGTCTTGGAGATGTTCAGGCCATTGTTTCTTGAAGTACGACATTTTTGCAGTTGGATCGAGCACTGTAAGTTATGATCAAAGTTAGCACAAATCAATTCAATTATAGATCTGCACACATGCATGCTGTTATGATCAGCGTTCACCAAATGGTAAAGGCCTAACACAACCACTAGGACTCGTCAAAGATAAGAGCAAAGAGATGATATTGAGAGTGAATGTCTGAGTCTACACTGGGTAGGAACGAAGAGGTTAAGTCTAAAGAGAAACTACGCTAACTACCCTACCTATATACATAACATTGAATCGGAGATATCTGAGTCTGTAAATAATCAGCCAATGAGAAAAGAGTCGTACGATAACTGCGGATGACGTAGTATGACGTCGTGATATATAAGCAATGATGTCAGAGACGGAGATTAAGTGATAGGAAGACATATGGTTCTAGCCCTGGGTGTAGGAGATCCGATTGGAGATGTGATTGGTGAAATGTGAAGAGGTGAAAGGTAGTGGTGTCACATGATTGGTTCGGGTATGGGACATAGCCGAAGGAAAACCGAGGAAAGAAAAA
Organism: Suillus paluster; assembly: GCF_016628075.1. NCBI lineage: Eukaryota > Fungi > Basidiomycota > Agaricomycetes > Boletales > Suillaceae > Suillus > Suillus paluster. The sequence goes on along the minus strand of NW_024537747.1, from coordinate 10,603 downwards.
TGATTCGTATTGGGAATTCGTGACATTACCCCCCTTTTAAGGTGAGCGTCCTCGCGAACATAGGATGGTCGAATATTTTTTTGTCTCCATTCCAAGAAATCAGGAGTTTGTAAGACTGGAATGATTGCGCTTGCAATTCGACGCGATTTGGGTGCATCGGGATTTGCCGCGTAAAACTCGCTGACTAATCTTGGAGAATTTTTCAGGTTTTCTTCGTTTTCCCATGTCGCTTCTTCTAATGGATATCCTTTCCACTTTGATAAGAATTGCAATCGGTTTCGTCGCACTCTGCTGGCTATCACTGCTTCTAATTCGTATTCTTGCATGCCTTCCACGATTTCAGGGGGTGGACGTTCTGGTGCAATGCGAGTTGTTAACGACGAGGTTTTATGAGCGGTGAGTAATTCTACATGGAAAACCGGGTGGATTTGATAGGATTCCGGTAATTTCAACTTGTAGTTCAATTCACCTATTCGTTCGAGTATTTCAAAGGGACCAAGGCGGCGATCTGACAACTTCTGACTCGGTCGTCGTTGTCTGATGTTTTTAGCGTCTAGCCAAACCCTTTGTCCTACTTTGAAAACTGGTGTGTCTTTTACTCCTCGATCATAGAAACGTTTCATCTGATCGTTGGCGATTTCTAGCGTTGCCTTCGCTTCCTCTTGTGCTTCCCTCATTTCTGTTACTCTTTGATCGGCTAATGGAACGGTATTGGAAGAATTAGGGGAAATGATGAATTCGGGGTTGTAACCGTAGAGGCATTTGAAAGGGGAATGTCCGGTTACCGTAATAGAGTTGTTATGCGTGAATTCTGCAATGGGGAGCCATGATACCCAGTCGTTCTGACGATAAGACGTAAACGCTCGAAGGTATTGTTCCACTTCTTGGTTTACTCGTTCTGTCTGTCCGTCTGTTTGTGGATGATATGCGGTCGACATGGACCATTTGATTCCCAGTCTTTTTGAGACTTCCTGCATGAACTTGGACACGAATTGGGTTCCACGATCGGAGATCACCTTTTTCGGTGTTCCATGCAATTTCCATACGTATTTGAGAAATAAGTCCGCGATTCCTCTTGAAGTAACGTCCTTGGTGGTTGGTGCAAGATGAGCTTGTTTGGTAAATCGATTGACTACTACGAGGATACTGTCTTTGCCTTCTGATTTTGGGAGATCGGTAATCAGGTCACAGCTAATTGCTTGCCATGGACCCTCGGGAATTTCATTAGGCTTTAAGGGACCATGGGGTTTAGATGGTAACACCTTCATTTGTTTGCACCTGTTGCATCCGTCTACATAGTCATTGACCCATTTCTGCATCTGCGGCCACCAATAGTTACGGGAAACGAGTTCGAGAGTCTTAGCACGTCCCATATGGCCTGCTGCTGGTGTATCGTGAAAGATTTCCAGTATTGAGTGGCGAATGTCTTTGTTATTGGGTACGTAAACCAATCCTCTGAAAAGAATAAGTCCATCTTCTGTATTCCACTCCTCTAGTCCTTTTCGCAGCTGTACTGGAGCTTTCTTAAGGGTTTCGATAGCATTTCGAACTTCCGGATCTAGATCTGTGCAGTTTCTGATTTGTTTAAGCAATGTTTGCTCTCCCTGTATCAGAACTTGGCCTCTTTTTGCGGCTTTTATTTGAAAAAACTTGGGTTTCAAAAGCACGCGATCCGAATTGTCGTTTTCTACCCCCCCTTTGTGGTCTGGCCTCCTGGACAGAGCGTCGGCAGTGTCATTAACCCTCCCTGGTTTGTGGTGCAGTGTGAAGTCATATTCTGCAAGGAATAAGGACCATCTCGCTTGTCTGCGAGTTAACTTCTGACTTGTCATGAAGTATTCAAGGTTTTTGTGATCTGTCCATATTTCCACCGGTTCTGGTGCTCCTTGCACATAATGCCTCCACTCTTCCAGAGCGCGGATAATAGCTAATAGTTCCTTGTCATGAATATCATAGTTTCGCTCTGTGTCCTGCATAGATTTACTAAAGAAAGCAACAGGGTGCCATAGTCCATCGTCTTCCTTTTGAGACAATACGCCACCCGTAGCATAGTCAGATGCATCTGTTTCGATTTTTTTCTTTTTTGTGGCATCTGGCATCGCTAATACTGGTGCGGATGTGAAATTGTCTTTAAGGGTTTGGAAAGCTTTTTCTTGTTTGTCCGTCCATTTCCATGGTACATCTTTCCTAATGAGATCGTTCATAGGTTTGGCAATGTTCGAGAATCCGAGAATGAAACGACGATAAAAGTTTGCGAATCCCATGAATCATTGGATGTCCTTGACACAGGTAGGAGTGGGCCATTCTTGTACTCCTTTAACCTTGACTGGATCCATGGAAACATGTCCGTCTTTAATGATTAGTCCGAGAAATTCTACTTCTTTCTTTTCGAACGAACACTTCTCGGGTTTGAGATAAAGATCATTGTCCTGCAGTCTCTTCAATACTTCTTGTACCACCTTCCTGTGTTCTTCTATAGTACCATTCGTGAAGACTAGGATATCATCGATGTAGACCACAACAACTTTCCCTTCCTTGAGATCTTGGAAAATCTGGTCCATCATGGTTTGGAAAGTGGCGGGAGAGTTCGTCATTCCAAAGTACATAACTACTGGTTCATGGTGTCCGAAAGGAGTTTTGAAAGCTGCTTTCCATTCATCCCCCTTTCTCATTCTAATATTATTGTATCCCCATCGAACGTCCATTTTCGAAAAGAGGCTTGCACCGGTAAGAGAATCGATGAGATCTTGCGATCGGGGAAGAGGGTATGCATTTCGGACAGTTTTTTCATTTAACCTCCGATAGTCCATGACGGGCCTAAGTTTTCCGTCTTTTTTGGCAACAAAGAAGAAAGGAGCTGCCACTGGAGATTCTGAATCTCGCAGTCGTCCTAATTCATATTCTTGTTTGAGCCATTTTTCACATGCATCATGTTCTGCGGGCGAAAGGGGATATGCTTTCGAATTCGGAGGAAGATCATTAGGGTCCTTGAAGTCTACTTTGTGATCCCACTTCTTGGATTCAGGGAATCTAGTAGATTCTTCTTCGGAGAAGACCTTGAGATAGTCGTGAAGCCATTCTGGAACCATCTCTTCTACGGACTTTTTTCCTTCTTCTTTTCCTCCTTTTGAGCTAACTCTGAAGCCACTGAGCTTTTGTACTTGATCCATATGTTTCGTGGCGAATCTTCATCTTCGATCTCCTCTATCTCTACTTTTTTAGGAGCATTCGAACCTGAAGGTTCTGCCATGGCTATGGTGACTTCTTCGTCATCTTCTTCTATAGGTAACAAAGCAGGTAACGTATCCTTCTGTTTTTTTGTTTTTGTCTTTTTCTTTTTAACCCTGACATCCTCGCATTTGACTGGGCAGCGGTTCAACGTCATTTTTCCTGCATTCCAGTCAATGTTTGGATTATGATATCGTAGCCAATCTATTCCAATGATAACATCATCGGTTCCTAGATCTGTGATCAGAAAGGCTACTTCTTCCTCATGATCCCCTATCTTCAGAGTCAAATCTGCGTAGCTTTTGATTGGTCCAGCGGAATTTTTAGTTCCATCAATATTGCGGACGGGCAGTGCTCGCAGTAACTGCTTGGTTTTGACTTCGTTTTTGTCTACGAACTTTTGGCTTAGAAATAAGTTCGTTGCTCCACAGTCTACTAGAGCTTCCAATTCTGCTTTCTTGTTTTTTCCTTTCAACGTGATTGGCAAGTAAAAATGATCTCATTTATTCCCAGAACAAACTTCTGATACCTCCGTAAACATGATTGCCGAATCACTAAGAATAGAAAAACGATTGTTCTGGTCTAAGTTCGCAGTCAACTTCGACCCTCCTAAAAACCCTGTTTCTTCAGGGCTTCATCTGAAGAAGTTAAGAAAATCCTTTCGTTCACGATGCGTTGGATATCCTCCAGCGTGATGGGCTTTACCGCTGGTTTCTCCTCTTCCTCCTTTACTGCTTTGATAGCAGGTTTCTTGCCCTTGATATCCATCGCTTGTCCAGTACAGTTTCGGGCCATGTGCCTGGGTTTTCCACAACGATAACACTTAAAAGTGTCTCCCGATTTGCCTTGAGGTTGGGGTCCACCTCGTGTTTTAGATGCATCTACGTCCATCGCATCTCCTCCTTGAGAAACTGGTTTGAGAGGGCCTCTTTCAACCCATGGGCGACGTGGTGGTTGCCAGGTCTTCTTTTTCTCATCGTCCAGTTCCTCAAAGTTTGCTCCGATAATAAGAGCCTGTGAAATCATTCCCTCTAGGGTGCTCTTGTCCCTAGGGTTTACGTGGGCCAACTGATCTCTAATCCGTTGGGATAATGCAAGTCGGAATTTGCGCATGAGTTCGTAGTCTGAAAAACGACAGTGGGCGATCTTCTGTCTAAAGAGAGAGACGAATTCTGCGATGTTGCGGTTTCCTTGCTGGAGATGATCTATCTCCCGAGCAATCTTCTCTTCTTTGTTGACAATGCCCCACATGGCTTGCATGTCGTTTTTCAACTGGTCGTAAGATCCGAGTCGTCCACTCAAGGCAGTTCTGGATACGCTTTCTCCCCATTTCGCTGCAGAGCCCTTGCAGAAAGAAATAAGACAGGAACTCTTCTGGAGCTCAGAGGCAGTGGGATAGGAGGTGAGGTAGAGATCGAGTTGAGAGAGGAAGGTGTCAACCTCGATAGAGTTCTTGTCTCCTGTGAACTCTGTAGGTTTGGCCATCTTGAGATCAGAGCTCGAAACTCCAGAGGTAAACACCGGTGTTGTTGGCGTTGTCGTACGAAAGGCTTGCAAAGCCATGATCGTTTGTTCTGCTGCTACTAGCCTCTGGGCTAACTCGTTCTTCTCTGTCTCCACTCGATTTAGGTTCTCAGCTAAGAGTGCGAGATGATCTTTCAACTCGTTGTACTGGTGTTGGTTTAGATCTCTTTCTGCTGCGGTTACGGTGAATATGGCGTTCGAAATGTTCTCGTGGGTGATGGTAGTCCCTTGAGGGCCTAAGATGCCTTCCGCTACCACAGAGCCTGGCCTCGACAGGGTCGGTGTGGAGCTTTCTGCAGATCCCGATGGCCCTGCTCCTAGTGTCTGCCATCCTTGAATTGGTGCGTGGTGCAGGGCGGGGGATTGGATTGTTCTCCAATCTTGCTCGGACATGAAGGAAAGGGCAGTTGTTCTCCCGACAGGTACTGTTGTCGTGGAGTTGTAAAGCGCGGTCTCTGACGAGACGAGATCTCCAAGGGGGAGCTATGGTGACTATAGGTGCGAATACAGCGCGTGTAGCGGTTCGTCAACCTAAGTAGAACTCGAAAGGAGTTCAGGAGCGACGCGGTGAAGTTTGGGTCTTCTCAATACCCAAAACTTCCTAAGGTAATGTAGCTAGGGTTGTAAGACCCGCGAGTGCCGTTCTTTATAGTACGAAAGAAAAGTAGGTAGCGTGCAGTCGGTAGGGTTTTGGACCTAACTGCAGGCGTGCGGAAACAGGACCTAAGTGTCGCTGCTCCTTATAGACTGGCGGCTCGCGTAGGGCAAGGGCCTGGTCTACTTCTACAAAAGACTAACGTAAAAGAAATTGGTATAATGCGCGTCTGGGAAAGATGATTTGGAAAAACGTAATCCGCGAGAAATTCTCAGCAGAATAGCACAGGTGAAGCTTATCAAGGACAAGGTGTCCAAGACAAGGTTCGAGTCGGAGTGGTAAGAAGACTTAACCTAATGTTATGATCAGCGTTCACCAAATGGTAAAGGCCTAACACAACCACTAGGACTCGTCAAAGATAAGAGCAAAGAGATGATATTGAGAGTGAATGTCTGAGTCTACACTGGGTAGGAACGAAGAGGTTAAGTCTAAAGAGAAACTACGCTAACTACCCTACCTATATACATAACATTGAATCGGAGATATCTGAGTCTGTAAATAATCAGCCAATGAGAAAAGAGTCGTACGATAACTGCGGATGACGTAGTATGACGTCGTGATATATAAGCAATGATGTCAGAGACGGAGATTAAGTGATAGGAAGACATATGGTTCTAGCCCTGGGTGTAGGAGATCCGATTGGAGATGTGATTGGTGAAATGTGAAGAGGTGAAAGGTAGTGGTGTCACGTGATTGGTTCGGGTATGGGACATAGCCGAAGGAAAACCGAGGAAAGAAAAATGATTCGTATTGGGAATTCGTGACACATGCCCAATACATATGCTGGTGTATTCGTTGTCTTCTCGTAATATTCATCCACCTTCTCTGTTGCGGCTGTGAGTGTGGGTGTGAAGCGAGCATATTTTGTTCTTTCAGCACGCGAAGACCAAGTCTTGTGCAGTGTTTCTAGTGCTGGAATGGCGAGATGTAAAGTCGAGCCCTTTTCAGATGAAAATGCTTGTTGAGCGACATCAGCGTATGAGAGAAGATCTGCAAAATGTCCAACATGAGTCCATTCAGTGGCCGACAGCTGTAGGAAATCAATCTTGGCGCGTTTTGTCAAATTACGCTCCTGTCGACCCATCTCGTATACAAACGTATCAACATGCTGTACCAAACATTCAGATATAATGAGCACATAGTAGATATTGAGACCAAACTTACATCCTTATTTGTTTCAGCGCAATTAAGCATTAAAAATGTTGATGACCACCGGACTTTCATGTCGATCAAGAGTTGAGTGGGCCGAGACACTCCTGCCTTAGTCTGAACGTTCCTGTAGAGGTCCTTTCGTTTTGCGGATGACCGTTCCTGAAGGAGTTCAAGATATGATACAGAGATAGTAGATACTTTAACATACCTTGACACAAATAGTGCGGATGAGCCCAATTTCATCCCGATCATCAATGTGTTGCGATGTGTCAGGTTCATGACCTTTCAGATCATGAGGGCTGTAATGGGGGGCTTTACTGTATGTGCTGAGGAAGGTCTGTGTCGCAAGGTTTATAACGTGAGCTAAGCAACTATGAAAACCATGGTTTAGTGGTAGAACTCATTAAGTAAATAACAACAATGACTCACTTAATTCTTCGCTGGCGCCACGGAAACGTTTTTGTGTATCTCACTTCATACACCCGTGCAAATTCTTCTAGTGTAGTTCCATTGTTCGAGGCATTATCGCATGTGATGTGGCCAAGCTAAAGAGATATCAGAACAACGATGCACTGTCAAATAAATTGACTGACCTTTTGCGTGACACCAATACGATCAAGAATCTTGAATAACGCACCACCGAGGCATTTACCATTGTGCGCGTTGTTCACCTTTGTGAATCCAAACAACGCATTCTGGCATTCCCACTGTCCTGGATTGTTTTCTTCGATCCAATGGCCTGTCACAGCAAAATATCCATCAGTGTTGCTCGCCTGCCATGCATCGCATGTGATATTGATAGCCCCGCTGACGGAAGCGCTCTGAGTATATCGGATTAGTCAATATCAGATGGTGTCGAGGATTGTACTTACATTAAGTTTCTTCTTGAGTCGAGCTAGATGGTTCTTGAACATTCTCATGATCTCTGCTCGAGTGGCCTTTCGACCCGGGATTTTGATGCCTTGAGTTGCACGGGAGGCAACATCCACCATCTCCTTGAACCTTGGATGTTCGAGAGCCTGAATCAGCTTGTGGATAATTATCGTTAGCATAGTGTAGTAGTCGTTTATGATACTAACATACCTGGTCTGTCACAATGAGCCACTCAATGGCAGCTTTTCGAAACAACTGGTCAGAGTAAGGGATGACCCGTTCCGAAATCTTGCGCTCTGTCACATGCACATCAATGGTTTGCTGTACTTGCGCGACCTTCTTTTTTTCAGCGGCAACATCACCAGGCAGTTTCGACATAAAGGAATTGGCCTTGGCCCATTTCCTATATTTCCCCGCAAATCGAGCTTCGGCATGTCGACGTAGTGTAGTTGGCTCGTTCACAATGATACAGTGACCCCTGCAAGTAGAACATGTAAGGTTTATAATAAAGACAACACAAAGGTGAGACAACATACGGGCAAACTGTGCATTTACGGTGCTTTTTCACTATTCCATTAGCACCGGTGCGCTCAAAAGGTTTACTGAAAAATCTATCAAGGTCACGGGTCTTATCCTCTCGTGAGGGACCAGGGTCAGTAATTGGCTGGACATCAATATCGGCAAGAATTCCGTCCTCGTCAACATCTTCTTGATCCATTACAGCAGCTTGACGGACTCGTTTTGCTGTTTTCAAATGAGCAAAATGGATACATTGACAAAAGCAAAGGAACTCACGTTTGGGATTTATACGGGCATTTTCACACTCGTCTTCACGCTCATCATCACTGTCTTCTGTTACAGTGGCTTGACAGACTCATTTTTCTGTTTTCAAATGAAAACAAATACATTTACAGATGTGAAGGAACTCACGTTTTGGATTTGTACGGGCATTTTCATGCTCGTCATCACTGTTTTCAATGTCAGTGTCAAAAATCCCTTCACTCCATACCCTTTTGTTATTCTCGGGAGCAGGAGAAATTCCGGTCTGGTCAGCAGAAAGTAGTTGGCATTCAGTGGCAAGTTTTGCAGCTTCAGCAGCACGGAAGTTGTTGATTGCTTTCGTTTGGGAAGGGAGGGCTGCCTTCTATGAATGCTGGAGAAGTGCAGCTGTAGGTTTTGTTTTGCGCACCGGGCGCGCAACAACACGGAGTTCATCTTCGTTGTCTGTGTGGATTGTGCTGACCATCAGGATTCAGAGGCTAGTACGAGGCAGGGACAGAATGTGGTGAAAAATATTAACGAGCAAGTACTTAGTAAACTAGGATACTAGACACATTGAAAATTAGCGGATCATAGAAATAAAGATTTGCAATATAGACAAGCACGAGCCGATGTCAAAGTGTTGATCACTTGTCCCACTTTTGGTTGTGCTCGCACAGAATCACTCTCCCCTCGTACCCATCTCGGATCCTTCGGCTTTCGACATGCTGGACCTAGCGCCGAAAAACACACTCATACTCAACCACTTTATGGTTTGTGTGGCGAGAGAGTTGGGAGGGAGTTGGGAGGCACAGCTGACTCGGCCACTTGACAGGCAAATGAGTTGCTAACAACAAATATACCTATGACACGAAAGTAAGTTATAATGATGCACGGATGTTGCGACTCACCAGGTTTTCTGATATAATAGCGACGTAGTCCACAAGGGGAGTTCCGAGAAACAAATTGGTTGGTAACCGTGCTGACTAAGTACGCAAAGCCGCGGCCTGGGCCGCCGGCTTCGGCTTTTCAGTACCTCAGGCCAGGCCAAAGCCATGGTCAGGCCATGATCTTTGGCCTGGCTTGGCCTGGCCTATTCTGACCTGGCCTGGCCTGGCCCACGGCCTGAAGCCGGGCCATGCACATCACTACCTTTGACCACACACGGACCGCCTTGTCCGTCCCACCGGTCGCAAATTTGTCGCCCCGTACAGAGTATTTGACAGTAAGAACCCAACCATGACCAGTCTCTATCGGTCGGGTGATTTGTCGGCCAGTATGCGGGTTCCATCGTCTTATGGTGCCGTCGTGTGATCCGCTAAGTATGCCTACTGCATGCGGAGACCAATCGAGGCACATCACTCCACCAGCATGCCCCTCCCATGGCTCGCCGATCATGTTACCATTGCCTATATTCCATAGCCGTAGTCTGCCATCTACGCCTCCAGTCACGATAATTGTGTCATCGGGAGACACTGCTAAGGAGAATACTCCTCCTTTGTCACTATCCCATGATTTCCCTACCGGCTCTCCATTTCTTGTCCAATGACGAATTGAACCATCGTTCGATGCGCCCAATATATTGCCAGCGGCACCCAAGAAGGCAAGGTTCAATATGCACGCGGAGTAACCCTCGATGAGGCACTCGGGTGTCAAGCTCCCTGCTGGATGCTTTGGTGTTGGTTTCCTCCAGGTTGTGGTCCGAGTATTATGGTTGACGAAGTATGACCGGCCGAGGGGTGAAATGTACCATTCCCATCCGGGAACAAGATCTCCATCTTGATCTACATTCTGGCATGAGTTCGACGCTTCCAGGGACATTTTCTTCGCTCACCTAGTCGCACTCCTGGTAAAGGTCGGTACCATGAAGCCTTGTATGCGTTGATATGTTGGAATACTGTTGGTCCATCTGGCACCACAAACTGATTCCACTGAGGAGGGAGCGCTTCACTCCCGCCTGCTTCTTGTTGAGTCAATCAGCGGGTGCCACTGAGCAATTGCTCACCTTTCCAAAGTGCATCCTGGTGGTGCTGTGCACCATAGGGTGGCAGATCTTCCGCACCCGCCAGAGGTGACTGTGACAAATCTTCTAGTTTTTCTTCTCTACCTTTTGCTGACGTGCTTGACTCGGTCTCTTGGAGCAGCATGAGCATAGGAGAACATGTTGAAATTCCCACCATGCTTTACAAACCTATCAGTCAGTTACAGCTCGATCAAAGAATGGATAGTCGTGGGCGAGGAGAGACGTTAGAGGTGATAAAACTATATGGTCGATTTCGCATGCTGCAGCCTGTATTTGTCGTCACCTTGCTCAAACCGCATGTTAGTGGCAGTGCTTCCTGTGATGGGCGGCTCTTTTGTGCAACAGCAAAGATTTATGTTTGCAATTTCAGGCTTGTCCGGAGGTCGGAA